>NW_025533636.1:0-72500 GCF_020615455.1 Coregonus clupeaformis
ACACACACACACACACACACACACACACACACACACACACACACACACACACACACACACACACACACACACACACACACACACACACACACACACACACACACACACACACACACACACACACACACACACACACACACACACACACACACACACACACACACACACACACACACACACACACACACACACACACACACACACACACACACACACACACACACACACACACACACACAGCTCTCCAGCGCTGCTGTGTCCCTCTCTCCTGCCAGCTGTAAACCACTCGTGATATACATAACCTGAATAATGAGCACCATTTACCACAGACAGCTGTAACGGTCAGCTGTATCTGTTTGGGGTAACCCTCCTTACCTTTACAGCCACCAGCATCTTCTCCTTGGTGGGGCTCAGGTTGTAACACTCTGCCAGAAACACCTTCCCAAACGCCCCCTCTCCCAGCTCCCTCTTCAGAATGATGTCCCCGCGCTTTATATGCTGCACGTCTGGAGGGGAGGAGCCAAACACACAGACAGTGAACATGAGACCAGACAGTCTCTAGCTCAAGGACAGGTCTAGCAGACAGTGAACATGAGACCAGACAGTCTCTAGCTCAAGGACAGGTCACACACAGACAGTGACCATGAGACCAGACAGTCTCTAGCTCAAGGACAGGTCTAGCAGACAGTGAACATGAGACCAGACAGTCTCTAGCTCAAGGACAGGTCTAGCAGACAGTGAACATGAGACCAGACAGTCTCTAGCTCAAGGACAGGTCTAGCAGACAGTAAACATGAGACCAGACAGTCTCTAGCTCAAGGACAGGTCTAGCAGACAGTGAACATGAGACCAGACAGTCTCTAGCTCAAGGACAGGTCTAGCAGACAGTGAACATGAGACCAGACAGTCTCTAGCTCAAGGACAGGTCACACACAGACAGTGACCATGAGACCAGAGAGTCTCTAGCTCAAGGACAGGTCTAGCAGACAGTGAACATGAGACCAGACAGTCTCTAGCTCAAGGACAGGTCTAGCAGACAGTAAACATGAGACCAGACAGTCTCTAGCTCAAGGACAGGTCTAGCAGACAGTGAACATGAGACCAGACAGTCTCTAGCTCAAGGACAGGTCTAGCAGACAGTGAACATGAGACCAGACAGTCTCTAGCTCAAGGACAGGTCACACACAGACAGTGACCATGAGACCAGACAGTCTCTAGCTCAAGGACAGGTCACACACAGACAGTGACCATGAGACCAGACAGTCTCTAGCTCAAGGACAGGTCACACACAGGCAGTAAACATGAGACCAGACAGTCTCTAGCTCAAGGACAGGTCTAGCAGACAGTGACCATGAGACCAGACAATCTCTAGCTCAAGGACAGGTCTAGCAGACAGTGACCATGAGACCAGACAGTCTCTAGCTCAAGGACAGGTCTAGCAGACAGTGAACATGAGACCAGACAGTCTCTAGCTCAAGGACAGATCTAGCAGACAGTAAACATGAGACCAGACAGTCTCTAGCTCAAGGACAGGTCTAGCAGACAGTAAACATGAGACCAGACAGTCTCTAGCTCAAGGACAGGTCTAGCAGACAGTGAACATGAGACCAGACAGTCTCTAGCTCAAGGACAGGTCTAGCAGACAGTAAACATGAGACCAGACAGTCTCTAGCTCAAGGACAGGTCACACACAGACAGTAAACATGAGACCAGACAGTCTCTAGCTCAAGGACAGGTCACACACAGACAGTAAACATGAGACCAGACAGTCTCTAGCTCAAGGACAGGTCTAGCAGACAGTGAACATGAGACCAGACAGTCTCTAGCTCAAGGACAGGTATAGAAGACAGTAAACATGAGACCAGACAGTCTCTAGCTCAAGGACAGGTCTAGCAGACAGTAAACATGAGACCAGACAGTCTCTAGCTCAAGGACAGGTCTAGCAGACAGTGACCATGAGACCAGACAGTCTCTAGCTCAAGGACAGGTCCCACACAGACAGTAAACATGAGACCAGACAGTCTCTAGCTCAAGGACAGGTCACACACAGACAGTAAACATGAGACCAGACAGTCTCTAGCTCAAGGACAGGTCACACACAGACAGTAAACATGAGACCAGACAGTCTTTAGCTCAAGGACAGGTCACACACAGACAGTAAACATGAGACCAGACAGTCTCTAGCTCAAGGACAGGTCTAGCAGACAGTAAACATGAGACCAGACAGTCTCTAGCTCAAGGACAGGTCACACACAGACAGTAAACATGAGACCAGACAGTCTCTAGCTCAAGGACAGGTCTAGCAGACAGTAAACATGAGACCAGACAGTCTCTAGCTCAAGGACAGGTCTAGCAGACAGTAAACATGAGACCAGACAGTCTTTAGCTCAAGGACAGGTCTAGCAGACAGTAAACATGAGACCAGACAGTCTTTAGCTCAAGGACAGGTCTAGCAGACAGTGACCATGAGACCAGACAGTCTCTAGCTCAAGGACAGGTCTAGCAGACAGTAAACATGAGACCAGACAGTCTCTAGCTCAAGGACAGGTCTAGCAGACAGTGAACATGAGACCAGACAGTCTCTAGCTCAAGGACAGGTCTAGCAGACAGTAAACATGAGACCAGACAGTCTCTAGCTCAAGGACAGGTCACACACAGACAGTAAACATGAGACCAGACAGTCTCTAGCTCAAGGACAGGTCTAGCAGACAGTAAACATAAACATGAGACCAGACAGTCTCTAGCTCAAGGACAGGTCTAGCAGACAGTGAACATGAGACCAGACAGTCTCTAGCTCAAGGACAGGTCACACACAGACAGTGACCATGAGACCAGACAGTCTCTAGTTCCATATCCATCTGTCTGAATGTTCTATAGGGAGGGGAGAGTTCCATATCCATCTGTCTGAATGTTCTATAGCAGGGGTGTCAAATGTACGGCCCGCGGGCCGGATCCGGCCCGCAAACGGGTTTAATCCGGCCCGCGAGATGATTTTGAGAAAAAAAAAAAAGATTTTTTATTATTATTTTTTTTGGGTATAAAAATGCGCTGCAATTTTTCAATAAAATAAACTGCTGTTCCAATTGCGTCCAATAGCAATTGCGTTAAGCAAGCAAACTGTTTATACCGGGGCAGAGCAAGTAGGTCAAGCACGTGCAGCCAATGAGCTACTTTGTTTTGCCCGCAATATTTATTACGGCTTCTACTTTTAACATTATGTGCTTTGGCACCCTCATTGCCCCAATATGTCTCTGTCAAAAAAGAGAAAAGTGGACGCAGAGTGCAGAGTGTTCCAAGAAAAATGGTCATCCTATTTAATCACGGAATTGAATGGGAAAGCTGTATGTTTGGTGTGTTCAGAGCATGTTGCAGTGCTGAAAGAATATAACCTTCGTCGCCACTATGTGAGTCTTCATGCCGACAAATATGACAACTTTCAAGGACAGCGGAGATGAGAGAAGGTGAATGAACTGTTGGCGGGTCTGAAGAAACAGCAGTCTGTGTTTACTCACAGCCGAGACATCAGTGACGCTGCAGTGAAAGCTAGCTACCTCATTGCTAATGAAATCGCAGTGGTTTCAAAACCATTTAGTGAGGGTGAATTTGTAAAAACATGCATGATGAAGGCAGCGGAGATTGTGTGCCCTGAAAAGCGGCAGGCTTTTGCAAATATCAGCCTGACAAGAAACACAGTTGCAGACAGAATTTCCGATCTTTCAGTGGATTTGGACAGCCAGTTGAAGCAAAAAGTAAAGTCATTTATTGCGTTTTCGGTTGCAATTGATGAAAGCACTGACATTACAGATGTTGCACAACTGGCCATTTTTCATCCGCGGAGTTGATGACACATTGACCGTCACCGAGGAGTTCGTGGAGTTGGTGCCGATGACAGATACAACGACAGCAGCTGATATTTTTACCGCACTCGTCGGCGTGCTGGACAGGGTCGGAGTGAACTGGTCCCGCGCTGTCAGCCTGGCTACAGATGGTGCGCCCTCAATGATCGGGAAAAAACCGGCGTTGTGACAAAGTTCAGAGAGAAAGTGCAATCTGCAAATGGAGGACGTGATTTTTTGACTTTTCACTGACTTTTGCACCAGGAGGCTTTGTGTTGCAAGTCATTAAAGATGGATGACGTCATGAAGGTGGTCATCCAAACTGTTAATTTCATCCGATCCAGAAGCCTGAATCACCGTCAGTTTGACAGCCTTCTCAGAGAGAAAGACCACATCTATGGCCTGCCATACCACACTGAGGTAAGATGGTTAAGCCGAGGTGCTGTGCTGAGGCGTTTCTTTGATTTACGAGAAGAAATTGAACAGTTCATGGAAGAAAAGGGCAAACCAGTGTTAGAATTTCATTCCGCAGAATGGATGCCGGACCTTGCATTTATGGTGGATGTTACAGAGCACCTGAATAACTTGAACAAACAGCTGCAAGGGCGCAACAAAGTTGTCACGCAGTATTATTGTCACGGTTTACTTAGCCAGAACCCAGAAGCAGACCAGGACAAGGTACGTTGAGACAAAGGTGAGTGTTTATTAATAGATTCCGAGTGAGGCTGAATAATCCAGGGAACAGAGCGGGTGGCGTGGATGGGTTGTTGAGGGTGCAGTGGTTGGTCCGGTACTGGCTCGGCAGCCGCCGACCATCAGGCAGAGGTTGGGTGAAGGTTCCGGGTGAGAGACTGCAGACAGAACAAAACGGAGGTCAGTACACAGCAAGTCAAAAAGGTGCAAAACAACAAAACTAACACTAATGGCTCAGAGACTGATACGCTGACAAACATACTGTTCATGGCTAACGATCCGGCAGGAACTGGATGTTGGGCCAGAGCCTAAGAAGGGTGATGATCAGGACCAGGTGTGCAGATTGCTGATGGGATGCAGGTGCGGAAAACAAGAGCGCTCCCCGGAGCGTTCCCGAACCCTCGGGAAACTGGAGATTACGAACAGGAACACTAGTCACCAGACAGGACCCGACTCAGACAGCCGGGATCGTTACAGTACCCCCCCTCCGGCGAAACGCCACCGGGCGGACTCCCCGGAGCGCCAGGATGGAGGCGGTAGAAGTCACTGATGAGGTCCGCATCTAGGACCTGTCGCCGCGGAATCCAACTCCTCTCCTCAGGGCCATACCCCTCCCAGTCCACGAGATACTGGAAACCCCGGCCCCGCCGTCTGGAATCCATGATGCGACGCACCGTGTAGGCAGGACCACCTCCGATCATCCGAGGAGGAGGAGGAGGAGGCGGAGGAGGCAACAGAGGACTGAGGAAGACAGGCTTGAGGCAGGAGACATGAAAGGTGGGATGGACTCTGAGCGTCCTCGGTAGTTTGAGTCGAACTGCCACTGGATTGATCACCTTCTCCACCACAAACGGACCAATGAACTTCGGTAACAACTTCCTAGACTCAGTCCGTAACGGAAGATCCCGTGTGGCCAACCAAACCCTATCTCCGATGGTATAGGTGGGAGCGGGGATCCGGCGACGATTCGCCTGGAGCTGATACCGGTCCGAAACTCTAAGGAGTGCCTTTCTGGCCCGATGCCAGGTCCGGTGGCAGCGGCGAATATGGGCCTGAACAGAAGGCACTGAGAGCTCCTTCTCCTGAAAAGGAAACAGGGGAGGTTGGTAGCCATACAGGCACTGGAAGGGAGACATCCCAGTGGCAGATGTAGGAAGAGTATTGTGGGCATACTCAACCCAAGGCAACTGAGAGACCCAGGAGGTGGGGTTGGAAGAGACCAGACAGCGTAGCGTGGATTCCATCTTCTGGTTGGCTCTCTCCGCCTGACCATTGGATTGGGGGTGAAAACCAGATGTGAGACTGACTGTAGCTCCAATGGCCAAACAGAAGGACTTCCAGACAGCAGAGGTAAACTGAGGGCCACGGTCAGAAACGATATCACTGGGCAAACCGTGGACCCTGAAAACCTCCCTAACCAGGATCTCGGACGTCTCCGAGGCAGAGGAAGCTTGGCAATAGGCACAAAGTGGGCGAACTTGCTGAATCTGTCCACGATAGTCAGAACGACCGTGTTCCCCTCAGAAGCGGGCAACCCAGTGACGAAGTCCAGGGCCAGATGCGACCATGGTCGCCGGGGAATAGGAAGGGGGTGAAGTAGTCCAGAGCTGGGCCGATTGGTACTCTTATTCTGCGCACACACTGGACAGGCAGCAACAAAACCCCGAGTATCCTCGGCCATGGCAGGCCACCAAAAACGTCTGCGAAGAAACGCCATTGTCCGAGCCACGCCAGGGTGACAAGCCATCTTGCTGGCGTGGGACCATTTGAGGACAGCAGGACGAACCGACTCAGGCACAAACAACCGACCGGGTGGACCGTTACGGGACCGGGCTGAGTCCGAAGGGCCGCCAGCACCTCCTCCTCAATCTTCCACATAACTGCTCCCACGACGCAGTTCCGGGGGAGGATTGTCTCGGTCTTGGACCCACTCTCCTCCGTCTTGGAGAACATCCGGGACAAGGCGTCCGCCTTGCCGTTCTTAGATCCAGGTCGGAACGTCAGGGCAAACTTGAATCGTCCGAAAAACAACGCCCACCTGGCCTGGACGGGAGTTGAGGCGTTTAGCCGATTGCACGTAAGCAAGATTCTTGTGGTCAGTCCAGACAATAAACGGTTGCTCCGCCCCCTCCAACCAGTGGCGCCACTCCTCCAAGGCAAGTTTCACCGCGAGAAGCTCCCGGTTACCCACATCGTAATTCCTCTCCGCAGGCGAAAGGCGACGAGAGTAGTAGGCGCAGGGATGGAGTTTACTGTCCGTGGAGCATCGCTGCGACAGGATGGCGCCAACTCCCACATCAGACGCGTCCACTTCAACGACGAACTGACGGGCCGTGTCCGGTTGAGAGAGAATCGGTGCGTTGGTGAATCGCCTCTTCAAATCCAGAAACGCTCGATCCGCCTCCGGATTCCACTTGAAGGTCCTGATACTGGAAGTCAAGGCAGTTAACGGAGCGGCCACACGGCTGTAATCCCGGATGAATCTGCGGTAGAAATTCGCAAACCCCAAAAATCTCTGGAGTTGCAATCTCGTACCGGGCTGGGCCCATTCCAGAACCGCTCTAACCTTCTCCTGGTCCATCCTAATCTCTCCCCTGGAGATGATGTACCCGAGAAAGGATGTCGTGTGGGCGTGAAACTCGCACTTCTCGGCCTTCACGAACAGGCGATTCTCCAACAATCGCTGCAGAACCTGCCGGACATGCTGGACGTGGTCGGAAGGTTCCTTCGAGAAGATCAGAATGTCATCCAGGTAAACAAACACAAAGAGACCGATCATATCTCTCAGGACGTCGTTCACCATACTCTGGAATACCGCTGGAGCATTGGTCAGTCCAAACGGCATCACCTGATACTCGAAGTGACCCATCGGTGTATTGAAACCCGTCAACCACTCGTCCCCCTCTCTGATCCGGACCAGGTGATACGCATTGCGTAGGTCTAGCTTGGTGAACACCGTAGCACCCTGTAAGGAGTCGAAGGCAGAACTCATCAAGGGCAGGGGATACTTGTTCTTGACCGTGATGTCATTCAACCCCCGATAATCAATACACGGTCGAAGAGAGCCATCCTTCTTCCCCACAAAGAAGAATCCTGCCCCCAGGGGGTGATGACGAGGACGAACGAGACCAGCAGCTAGGGACTCCTTGATGTAGGTCTCCAACGCCTCACGTTCAGGTCGGGAGATACTGTATAACCTTCCCTTGGGGTAGACAGCTCCAGGGACCAGGTTGATGGCACAATCATATGGTCGGTGGGGAGGGAGTGACAGAGCCTTCTGCTTACTGAAAACTTCCCCCAAATCGTGATATGTCTCGGGAACCAGGGACAAATCTAGGGGTTTAGCCTCAATCACCTGACTGGGAACCGAATGGGGGCAGGCAGTCTTGAGACAGTTAGCATGACAATCAAGGCTCCAACTCGTTACCTTGCCCGTCACCCAATCGAACGTGGGATTGTGTTCCTTCAGCCAGGGGTATCCAAGGACCAGAGGAACATGGGAAGACGGCAGAATGAAGAATGAAATCATCTCAGAATGATTCCCCGACAACCGCATCTTAACCGGTTCAGTCCTCATCGTGATACGTGCCAGACTACTGCCGTTCAGAGTGGTCGCTTCAATGGCTTCCGGCAATTGCTCCTTGGAAAGCCCCAGCTGTTCCACCAACTCGGCATCAAGAAAGCTTCCATCGGCACCTGAATCGATAAAAGCGTTAAGCGCTAAGCTCTGATTCCTGTTCACAAGGGTAGCCGGGAAACGGGGTCTGACAGAGGTACTGAGAGGTTGAAACTGGCTCGCTAAAAGTCCTCCCAACTTTAGCGAGCCGGGCAGTTTGACGACCGCCGGGAACAAGTGGAGATGTAATGTCCCGAGCTACCACAGTAGAGGCAGCAGTTGGTCTTACGTCTATGTTGACGCTCCTCCTTGGTTAACCCGTGCCGCCCCCACTTGCATGGGTTCAGAATCGGGATAGAGGACCTCTCCACTAATCCATTGTGGTGGAGAATGATCGACGTGTTCTGGTCCACCACCCGACCCGACTGGGAACTGAGAAGCTGATCGATTGGACGGACCCCATTGCTTCTCCCTCCTTCGCTCTCGGACTCGATTATCCACCCGAATAGACAAAGCTACCAAGCTGTCCAGGTCACTAGGCTCCGGATAGGAGATCAACTCATCCTTGAGCTGCTCCGACAGACCCTGGTAAAAGGCCGCTTGCAGAGACTCCTCGTTCCACCCACTCTCCACAGCCAACGTCTTGAACTCGATCACGAAGTCGGCCACGCTGCGAGTTCCTTGGCGAAGCGAAAACAGGCGCCTAGCTGCGTCCCTCCCTCGGACGGAATGGTCGAAGAGCTTCCTCATCTCGGCCGTGAACCCCTGGTATGAAGCCATGCAGGGATCCTGTCGTTCCCAAACGGCTGAAGCCCACTCCAGCGCTCGACCACGCAGCAACTCAATCACAAAGGCTATCCTAGCCTTGTCTGTGGCATAAGAGTAGGGCTGTAGATCGAACACTAGTCCACACTGCATAAGGAAGGAACGGCATCTTCCCAGCTCCCCCTCATATTTATCCGGCGTCGGAACCTTGGGCTCACGGATGGACACAGCTTCAGAAGCGGCAGGCGAGATGGGTGAAACCGGTAGTGGATCCTCCACCGGACACTTGCGTTGGTTCTGGACCTCCGTCAGACCGGTAGAAAGGTTCCGAACTGACAACGCGATCTCCTGTAGTACCATGCTATGATGGCCCAACATCTTCTCCTGCTGGGTAATAGCATGGCGAACAGAGTCCAGGTCCGCTGGGTTCATTACTGGCCGGATCGTTCTGTCACGGTTTACTTAGCCAGAACCCAGAAGCAGACCAGGACAAGGTACGTTGAGACAAAGGTGAGTGTTTATTAATAGATTCCGAGTGAGGCTGAATAATCCAGGGAACAGAGCGGGTGGCGTGGATGGGTTGTTGAGGGTGCAGTGGTTGGTCCGGTACTGGCTCGGCAGCCGCCGACCATCAGGCAGAGGTTGGGTGAAGGTTCGGGTGAGAGACTGCAGACAGAACAAAACGGAGGTCAGTACACAGCAAGTCAAAAAGGTGCAAAACAACAAAACTAACACTAATGGCTCAGAGACTGATACGCTGACAAACATACTGTTCATGGCTAACGATCCGGCAGGAACTGGATGTTGGGCCAGAGCCTAAGAAGGGTGATGATCAGGACCAGGTGTGCAGATTGCTGATGGGATGCAGGTGCGGAAAACAAGAGCGCTCCCCGGAGCGTTCCCGAACCCTCGGGAAACTGGAGATTACGAACAGGAACACTAGTCACCAGACAGGACCCGACTCAGACAGCCGGGATCGTTACAATTATGACAGCATACGTTCTTTCAAGTTGAAGCTGTCATTGTGGGAGACGCAACTTGCCGGTGGTGATGCAGCTCACTTCCCCTGTCTGAAAAATGTGTGCGCGACCCAACATGTGGCAGACATGAAGCGGTTCAAAGATAAAATAACTGGACTGTTACGGGAGTTTGAGCAACGCTTTCAGATTTATGTTTATATGTTTTTATGTTGATGTGCTATTGTTTTTAATTGATTTTATTTTATTTGTATATTTAACCTATTCTTGACTCTGTGGTTCTTGCACTTGTTTGGGGAACAGGATTTCATTATTTTTATCTACATTTCTGCCTGAGAAATGACACCCTGATATAGTTCTGTGATCTGTGATATACTTCTGTGAATCATTGAGGCATTGTGTGTTTGTGTGTTCTTTGTCCTCAGAACTTTCAAATAACTTGAGGTGTTTTATGATTAATAGTGATGTTGTGCTTTTGGACACTGTCCTCAGGCTCCAGCTTTATGTTTATATGTTTTTATGTTGATGTGCTATTGTTTTTAATTGTTTTTATTTTATTTGTATATTTAACCTATTCTTGACTCTGTGGTTCTTGCACTTGTTTGTGGAACAGGATTTCATTATTTTTATCTACATTTCTGCCTGAGAAATGACACCCTGATATAGTTCTGTGATCTGTGAAACAGTTCTGTTAATCACTGAGGCATTGTGTGTTTGTGTGTTCTTTTTCTTTAGAATTTTCAAATAAACTTGAGGTGTTTTATGATTAATAGTGATGTTGTGCTTGTACTATTTTGGACACACTGTCCTCAGGCTCCAGCTTTATGTTGTATGTTGATCGTATTAAAACAAAGAAAACAATCTGAAGTTGTTGTTTTTAAGTTATATATACCATGATTTTTCCGGTCCGGCCCACTTGGGAATAGATTTTCCTCCATGTGGCCCCTGAGCTAAAATGAGTTTGACACCCCTGTTCTATAGGGAGGGGAGAGTTCCATATCCATCTGTCTGAATGTTCTATAGGGAGGGGAGAGTTCCATATCCATCTGTCTGAGTGTTCTATAGGGAGGGGAGAGTTCCATATCCATCTGTCTGAATGTTCTATAGGGAGGGGAGAGTTCCATATCCATCTGTCCGAATGTTCTATAGGGAGGGGAGAGTTCCATATCCATCTGTCTGAGTGTTCTATAGGGAGGGGAGAGTTCCATATCCATCTGTCTGAGTGTTCTATAGGGAGGGGAGAGTTCCATATCCATCTGTCTGAATGTTCTATAGGGAGGGGAGAGTTCCATATGGCCAGTCAAAGGTGACCAAGAACCCGATGGTCACTCTGACAGAGCCCCAGAGTTCCTCTGTGGAGATGAGGGAACCTTCCAGAAGGACAACCATCTCTGCAGCACTGCATCAATCAGGCCTTTATGGTAGAGTGTCCAGACGGAAGACACTCCTCAGTAAAAGGCACATGACAGCCCGCTTGGAGTTTGCCAAAAGGCACCTAAAGGACCATGAGAAACAAGATTCTCTGTTCTGATGAAACCAAGATTGAACTCTTTGACAAAATGCCAAGCGTCATGTTTGGAGGAAACCTGGCACCATCCCTAGAGTAAAGCATGGTGGTGGCAGGGACTGGGAGACTAGTCAGGATCGAGGGAAAGATTAACGGAGCAAAGTACAGAGAGATCCTTGATGAAAACTTGCTCCAGAGAGCTCAGGACCTCAGACTGGGGTGAAGGTTCACCTTCCAACAGGACAACGACCCTAAGCACACACCCAAGACAAAGCAGGAGTGGCTTCGGGACAAGTCTGTACATTTCCTTGAGTGGCCCAGCCAGAGCCCGGACTTGAACCCGATCTAAAATCTCTGGAGAGACCTGAAAATAGCTGTGCAGCGACACTCCCCATCCAACCTGACAGAGCTTGAGAGGTTATGTAGAGAAAAATGGGAGAAACTCCCCAAATACAGGTGTGCCAAGCTTGTAGCGTCATACCCAAGAAGACGCGATGCTGTAATCACTGCCAAAGGTGCTTCAACAAAGTCCTGATCAAAGGGTCTGAGTACTTATGTACATTTGATATTTCCATGTTTATTTCTTTCTAAAAACCTGTAGAACACTAAATAGGGAATAGGGTGGCATTTGGGACGCAGGCGAATGTCCTTCATCTGGGATCATAGAGGAACGTTCTCATCAAGCTTGTTGTTCTCCACAGTTCTGCACAGTTCTTCCTTTCAACATGTCCCTTTATAAAGATCTTGCATCTTATTACCATAATGTGTATCAAGATGGATCTTGTTGACAATTTGTATCTCAATAAAAAAAATTGTTGACAAATTTCAAGTCAGAAAATCATTCTGACATTTTCCAGTAGCATTCCACCCTGCATCCCACTGCTGGCTTGCCTCTGAAGCTAAGCAGGGTCGGTCCTGGTTGGTCCCTGGATGGGAGACCAGATGCTGCTGGAAGTGGTGTTGGAGGGCCAGTAAGAGGCACTATTTCCTCTGGTCCCCCCCAAAATATCCCAGGACAGTGATTGGAGACATTGCCCTGTGTAGGGTGCCGTCTTTCGGATGGGATGTTAAATCGGGTGACCTGACTCTCTGTGGTCACTAAAGATCCCATGGCACTTATTGTAATCTGGCCCTTACACCATCATGGCCATCTAATCATCCCCAGCTTCCAACTGGCTCATTCATCCCCCTTCCTCTGTCCTGGAACTATTCCCCTGGTTGTTGCTGTAATTGAGAATGTGTTCTCAGTCAACTCACCTGGTAAAATAAGGGATAAATTAAAAACGTTGTTTCCAGTGTTTATCCATTCAGCTCTGTTGTCACAGTAACACTGTGGATGCATTGTATCTGTTATTATTAATATATATAATTAATATTGTTATTACACACACAGACACACACAGACACACACACAGAGACACACACAGACACACACACACACACAGAGACACACACACACAGAGAGACACACACACAGAGACACACACAGAGACACACACAGACACACACACAGAGACACACACAGACACACACACAGATACACACACAGACACACAGACAGAGACACACACAGACACACACACACAGACACACACACACACACACACACACACACACACAGACACACACACACACACACACACAGACACACACACACAGACACACAGACACACACACACAGACACACACACACACAGACACACACACACACACACACACACACACACACACACACACACACACACACACACACACACACACACACACACACACATACACACACACACAGACACACATACACACACAGACACAGACACACAGACACACAGACACAGACATAGACACACAGACAGACAGACACACAAATACACTCCCCCACACACACCCTTCATCAGCAAACTACCCACATCCACACATCACTTCACATATTCCCACAGTCCCTATCTGCTCATGTGTTCTGTTACACCAATAATAACTGTGCAATGCAGATGAGAGGAATGTTCCAAAGGCCTATATTGTCTGTGAGGGAGGGGCTCGCCTGGGGCTGCAGTCACCTTCTCCCCTGCATTCATCTTTATTTAATGATATCCACAGCACCACCGGTACCATACAGCAGCACCACACTGTCCATCTAAAATGGGGGCACTTTCCTCTCTCTGCCTGAGAAAAACAATAGGATAGGTACTGCAGTCTGAGGTGCACTGGTCCACTGAGACATTATACAGGTATAACTGAGGTGGAGGGTTCCACTGAGACATTATACAGGTATAACTGAGGTGGAGGGTTCCACTGAGACATTACACAGGTATAACTGAGGTGGAGGGTTCCACTGAGACATTATACAGGTATAACTGAGGTGGAGGGTTCCACTAAGACATTACACAGGTATAACTGAGGTGGAGGGTTCCGCTAAGACATTATACAGGTATAACTGAGGTGGAGGGTTCCACTGAAACATTATACAGGTATAACTGAGGTGGAGGGTTCCACTGAGACATTATACAGGTATAACTGAGGTGGAGGGTTCCGCTAAGACATTACACAGGTATAACTGAGGTGGAGGGTTCCACTGAGACATTATACAGGTATAACTGAGGTGGAGGGTTCCACTGAGACATTATACAGGTATAACTGAGGTGGAGGGTTCCACTGAGACATTATACAGGTATAACTGAGGTGGAGGGTTCCACTGAGACATTACACAGGTATAACTGAGGTGGAGGGTTCCACTGAGACATTATACAGGTATAACTGAGATGGAGGGTTCCACTGAGACATTATACAGGTATAACTGAGGTGGAGGGTTCCACTGAGACATTACACAGGTATAACTGAGGTGGAGGGTTCCACTGAGACATTATACAGGTATAACTGAGGTGGAGGGTTCCACTAAGACATTATACAGGTATAACTGAGGTGCACTGGTCCACTAAGACATTATACAGGTATAACTGAGGTGGAGGGTTCCACTAAGACATTATACAGGTATAACTGAGGTGGAGGGTTCCACTGAGACATTATACAGGTATAACTGAGGTGGAGGGTTCCACTAAGACATTATACAGGTATAACTGAGGTGGACGGTTCCACTGAGACATTATACAGGTATAACTGAGGTGGAGGGTTCCACTGAGACATTATACAGGTATAACTGAGGTGGAGGGTTCCACTAAGACATTATACAGGTATAACTGAGGTGGAGGGTTCCACTAAGACATTATACAGGTATAACTGAGGTGGAGGGTTCCACTAAGACATTATACAGGTATAACTGAGGTGGAGGGTTCCACTGAGACATTACACAGGTATAACTGAGGTGGAGGGTTCCACTGAGACATTATACAGGTATAACTGAGGTGGAGGGTTCCACTGAGACATTATACAGGTATAACTGAGGTGGAGGGTTCCACTGAGACATTATACATGTATAACTGAGGTGGAGGGTTCCACTAAGACATTATACAGGTATAACTGAGGTGGAGGGTTCCACTGAGACATTATACAGGTATAACTGAGGTGGAGGGTTCCACTGAGACATTATACAGGTATAACTGAGGTGGAGGGTTAAACTAAGACATTATACAGGTATAACTGAGGTGGAGGGTTCCACTGAGACATTATACAGGTATAACTGAGGTGGAGGGTTCCACTAAGACATGATACAGGTATAACTGAGGTGGAGGGTTCCACTAAGACATTATACAGGTATAACTGAGGTGGAGGGTTCCACTAAGACATTATACAGGTATAACTGAGGTGGACGGTTCCACTGAGACATTATACAGGTATAACTGAGGTGGAGGGTTCCACTGAGACATTATACAGGTATAACTGAGGTGGAGGGTTCCACTAAGACATTATACAAGTATAACTGAGGTGGAGGGTTCCACTAAGACATTATAAAGGTATAACTGAGGTGGAGGGTTCCACTAAGACATTATACAGGTATAACTGAGGTGGAGGGTTCCACTAAGACATTATACAGGTATAACTGAGGTGCAGGGTTCCACTAAGACATTATACAGGTATAACTGAGGTGGACGGTTCCACTGAGACATTATACAGGTATAACTGAGGTGGAGGGTTCCACTGAGACATTATACAGGTATAACTGAGGTGGAGGGTTCCACTAAGACATTATACAGGTATAACTGAGGTGGAGGGTTCCACTAAGACATTATACAGGTATAACTGAGGTGGAGGGTTCCACTGAGACATTACACAGGTATAACCGAGGTGGAGGGTTCCACTGAGACATTATACAGGTATAACTGAGGTGGAGGGTTCCACTGAGACATTATACAGGTATAACTGAGGTGGAGGGTTCCACTGAGACATTACACAGGTATAACTGAGGTGGAGGGTTCCACTAAGACATTATACAGGTATAACTGAGGTGGAGGGTTCCACTGAGACATTATACAGGTATAACTGAGGTGGAGGGTTCCACTGATACATTATACAGGTATAACTGAGGTGGAGGGTTCCACTAAGACATTATACAGGTATAACTGAGGTGGAGGGTTCCACTGAGACATTATACAGGTATAACTGAGGTGGAGGGTTCCACAGAGACATTATACAGGTATAACTGAGGTGGAGGGTTCCACTAAGACATTATACAGGTATAACTGAGGTGGAGGGTTCCACTGAGACATTATACAGGTATAACTGAGGTGGAGGGTTCCACTGAGACATTATACAGGTATAACTGAGGTGGAGGGTTCCACTGAGACATTATACAGGTATAACTGAGGTGGAGGGTTCCACTGAGACATTATACAGGTATAACTGAGGTGGAGGGTTCCACTGAGACATTATACAGGTATAATTGAGGTGGAGGGTTCCACTGAGACATTATACAGGTATAACTGAGGTGGAGGGTTCCACTGAGACATTATACAGGTATAACTGAGGTGGAGGGTTCCACTGAGACATTATACAGGTATAACTGATGTGGAGGGTTCCACTGAGACATTATACAGGTATAACTGAGGTGGAGGGTTCCACTGAGACATTATACAGGTATAACTGAGGTGGAGGGTTCCACTGAGACATTATACAGGTATAACTGAGGTGGAGGGTTCCACTGAGACATTATACAGGTATAACTGAGGTGGAGGGTTCCACTGAGACATTATACAGGAATAGCTGAGGTGGAGGGTTCCACTGAGACATTATACAGGTATAACTGAGGTGGAGGGTTCCACTGAGACATTATACAGGTATAACTGAGGTGGAGGGTTCCACTGAGACATTATACAGGTATAACTGAGGTGGAGGGTTCCACTGAGACATTATACAGGTATAACTGAGGCGGAGGGTTCCACTGAGACATTATACAGGTATAACTGAGGTGGAGGGTTCCACTAAGACATTATACAGGTATAACTGAGGTGGAGGGTTCCACTAAGACATTATACAGGTATAACTGAGGTGGAGGGTTCCACTGAGACATTATACAGGTATAACTGAGGTGGAGGGTTCCAC
The DNA here is from genome assembly GCF_020615455.1 of Coregonus clupeaformis. Lineage (NCBI taxonomy): Eukaryota > Metazoa > Chordata > Actinopteri > Salmoniformes > Salmonidae > Coregonus > Coregonus clupeaformis. Next base: position 16,885 of record NW_025533636.1, read on the forward strand.
TAAGACATTATACAGGTATAACTGAGGTGGAGGGTTCCACTGAGACATTATACAGGTATAACTGAGGTGGAGGGTTCCACTGAGATATTATACAGGTATAACTGAGGTGGAGGGTTCCACTGAGACATTATACAGGTATAACTGAGGTGGAGGGTTCCACTGAGACATTATACAGGTATAACTGAGGTGGAGGGTTCCACTGAGACATTATACAGGTATAACTGAGGTGGAGGGTTCCACTGAGACATTATACAGGTATAACTGAGGTGGAGGGTTCCACTGAGACATTATACAGGTATAACTGAGGTGGAGGGTTCCACTGAGACATTATACAGGTATAACTGAGGTGGAGGGTTCCACAGAGACATTATACAGGTATAACTGAGGTGGAGGGTTCCACTGAGACATTATACAGGTATAACTGAGGTGGAGGGTTCCACTGAGACATTATACAGGTATAACTGAGGTGGAGGGTTCCACTGAGACATTATACAGGTATAACTGAGGTGGAGGGTTCCACTGAGACATTATACAGGTATAACTGAGGTGGAGGGTTCCACTGAGACATTATACAGGTATAACTGAGGTGGAGGGTTCCACTGAGACATTATACAGGTATAATTGAGGTGGAGGGTTCCACTGAGACATTATACAGGTATAACTGAGCTGGAGGGTTCCACTGAGACATTTTACAGGTATAACTGAGGTGGAGGGTTCCACTGAGACATTATACAGGTATAACTGATGTGGAGGGTTCCACTGAGACATTATACAGGTATAACTGAGGTGGAGGGTTCCACTGAGACATTATACAGGTATAACTGAGGTGGAGGGTTCCACTGAGACATTATACAGGTATAACTGAGGTGGAGGGTTCCACTGAGACATTATACAGGTATAACTGAGGTGGAGGGTTCCACTGAGACATTATACAGGTATAGCTGAGGTGGAGGGTTCCACTGAGACATTATACAGGTATAACTGAGGTGGAGGGTTCCACTGAGACATTATACAGGTATAACTGAGGTGGAGGGTTCCACTGAGACATTATACAGGTATAGCTGAGGTGGAGCGTTCCCACTGAGACATTATACAGGTATAACTGAGGTGGAGGGTTCCACTAAGACATTATACAGGTATAACTGAGGTGGAGGGTTCCACTGAGACATTATACAGGTATAACTGAGGCGGAGGGTTCCACTGAGACATTATACAGGTATAACTGAGGCGGAGGGTTCCACTGAGACATTATACAGGTATAACTGAGGCGGAGGGTTCCACTGAGACATTATACAGGTATAACTGAGGCGGAGGGTTCCACTAAGACATTATACAGGTATAACTGAGGTGGAGGGTTCCACTGAGACATTACACAGGTATAACTGAGGTGGAGGGTTCCACTGAGACATTACACAGGTATAACTGAGGTGGAGGGTTCCACTAAGACATTATACAGGTATAACTGAGGTGGAGGGTTCCACTGAGACATTATACAGGTATAACTGAGGTGGAGGGTTCCACTGAGACATTATACAGGTATAACTGAGGTGGAGGGTTCCACTGAGACATTATACAGGTATAACTGATGTGGAGGGTTCCACTGAGACATTATACAGGTATAACTGAGGTGGAGGGTTCCACTGAGACATTATACAGGTATAACTGAGGTGGAGGGTTCCACTGAGACATTATACAGGTATAACTGAGGTGGAGGGTTCCACTGAGACATTATACAGGTATAACTGAGGTGGAGGGTTCCACTGAGACATTATACAGGAATAGCTGAGGTGGAGGGTTCCACTGAGACATTATACAGGTATAACTGAGGTGGAGGGTTCCACTGAGACATTATACAGGTATAACTGAGGTGGAGGGTTCCACTGAGACATTATACAGGTATAACTGAGGTGGAGGGTTCCACTGAGACATTATACAGGTATAACTGAGGCGGAGGGTTCCACTGAGACATTATACAGGTATAACTGAGGTGGAGGGTTCCACTGAGACATTATACAGGTATAACTGAGGTGGAGGGTTCCACTGAGACATTATACAGGTATAACTGATGTGGAGGGTTCCACTGAGACATTATACAGGTATAACTGAGGTGGAGGGTTCCACTGAGACATTATACAGGTATAACTGAGGTGGAGGGTTCCACTGAGACATTATACAGGTATAACTGAGGTGGAGGGTTCCACTGAGACATTATACAGGTATAACTGAGGTGGAGGGTTCCACTGAGACATTATACAGGAATAGCTGAGGTGGAGGGTTCCACTGAGACATTATACAGGTATAACTGAGGTGGAGGGTTCCACTGAGACATTATACAGGTATAACTGAGGTGGAGGGTTCCACTGAGACATTATACAGGTATAACTGAGGTGGAGGGTTCCACTGAGACATTATACAGGTATAACTGAGGCGGAGGGTTCCACTGAGACATTATACAGGTATAACTGAGGTGGAGGGTTCCACTAAGACATTATACAGGTATAACTGAGGTGGAGGGTTCCACTAAGACATTATACAGGTATAACTGAGGTGGAGGGTTCCACTGAGACATTATACAGGTATAACTGAGGTGGAGGGTTCCACTAAGACATTATACAGGTATAACTGAGGTGGAGGGTTCCACTGAGACATTATACAGGTATAACTGAGGTGGAGGGTTCCACTGAGACATTATACAGGTATAACTGAGGTGGAGGGTTCCACTGAGACATTATACAGGTATAACTGAGGTGGAGGGTTCCACTGAGACATTATACAGGTATAACTGAGGTGGAGGGTTCCACTGAGACATTATACAGGTATAACTGAGGTGGAGGGTTCCACTGAGACATTATACAGGTATAACTGAGGTGGAGGGTTCCACTGAGACATTATACAGGTATAACTGAGGTGGAGGGTTCCACTGAGACATTATACAGGTATAACTGAGGTGGAGGGTTCCACTGAGACATTATACAGGTATAACTGAGGTGGAGGGTTCCACTGAGACATTATACAGGTATAACTGAGGTGGAGGGTTCCACTGAGACATTATACAGGTATAACTGAGGTGGAGGGTTCCACTGAGACATTATACAGGTATAACTGAGGTGGAGGGATCCACAGAGACATTATACAGGTATAACTGAGGTGGAGGGTTCCACTGAGACATTATACAGGTATAACTGAGGTGGAGGGTTCCACTGAGACATTATACAGGTATAACTGAGGTGGAGGGTTCCACTGAGACATTATACAGGTATAACTGAGGTGGAGGGTTCCACTGAGACATTATACAGGTATAACTGAGGTGGAGGGTTCCACTGAGACATTATACAGGTATAACTGAGGTGGAGGGTTCCACTGAGACATTATACAGGTATAACTGAGGTGGAGGGTTCCACTGAGACATTATACAGGTATAACTGAGGTGGAGGGTTCCACTGAGACATTATACAGGTATACCTGAGGTGGAGGGTTCCACTGAGACATTATACAGGTATAACTGAGGTGGAGGGTTCCACTGAGACATTATACAGGTATAACTGAGGTGGAGGGTTCCACTGAGACATTATACAGGTATAACTGAGGTGGAGGGTTCCACTGAGACATTATACAGGTATAACTGAGGTGGAGGGTTCCACTGAGACATTATACAGGTATAGCTGAGGTGGAGGGTTCCACTGAGACATTATACAGGTATAACTGAGGTGGAGGGTTCCACTAAGACAGTATACAGGTATAACTGAGGTGGAGGGTTCCACTGAGACATTATACAGGTATAACTGAGGTGGAGGGTTCCACTGAGACATTATACAGGTATAACTGAGGCGGAGGGTTCCACTGAGACATTATACAGGTATAACTGAGGTGGAGGGTTCCACTAAGACATTATACAGTTATAACTGAGGTGGAGGGTTCCACTAAGACATTATACAGGTATAACTGAGGTGGAGGGTTCCACTGAGACATTATACAGGTATAACTGAGGTGGAGGGTTCCACTAAGACATTATACAGGTATAACTGAGGTGGAGGGTTCCACTGAGACATTATACAGGTATAACTGAGGTGGAGGGTTCCACTGAGACATTATACAGGTATAACTGAGGTGGAGGGTTCCACTGAGACATTATACAGGTATAGCTGAGGTGGAGGGTTCCACTAAGACATTATACAGGTATAACTGAGGTGGAGGGTTCCACTGAGACATTATACAGGTATAACTGAGGTGGAGGGTTCCACTGAGACATTATACAGGTATAACTGAGGCGGAGGGTTCCACTGAGACATTATACAGGTATAACTGAGGTGGAGGGTTCCACTAAGACATTATACAGGTATAACTGAGGTGGAGGGTTCCACTAAGACATTATACAGGTATAACTGAGGTGGAGGGTTCCACTGAGACATTATACAGGTATAACTGAGGTGGAGGGTTCCACTAAGACATTATACAGGTATAACTGAGGTGGAGGGTTCCACTGAGACATTATACAGGTATAACTGAGGTGGAGGGTTCCACTGAGACATTATACAGGTATAACTGAGGTGGAGGGTTCCACTGAGACATTATACAGGTATAACTGAGGTGGAGGGTTCCACTGAGACATTATACAGGTATAACTGAGGTGGAGGGTTCCACTGAGACATTATACAGGTATAACTGAGGTGGAGGGTTCCACTAAGACATTATACAGGTATAACTGAGGTGGAGGGTTCCACTGAGACATTATACAGGTATAACTGAGGTGGAGGGTTCCACTGAGACATTATACAGGTATAACTGAGGTGGAGGGTTCCACTGAGACATTATACAGGTATAACTGAGGCGGAGGGTTCCACTGAGACATTATACAGGTATAACTGAGGTGGAGGGTTCCACTAAGACATTATACAGGTATAACTGAGGTGGAGGGTTCCACTAAGACATTATACAGGTATAACTGAGGTGGAGGGTTCCACTAAGACATTATACAGGTATAACTGAGGTGGAGGGTTCCACTGAGACATTATACAGGTATAACTGAGGTGGAGGGTTCCACTGAGACATTATACAGGTATGACTGAGGTGGAGGGTTCCACTGAGACATTATACAGTTATAACTGAGGTGGAGGGTTCCACTGAGACATTATACAGGTATAACTGAGGTGGAGGGTTCCACTGAGACATTATACAGGTATAACTGAGGTGGAGGGTTCCACTGAGACATTATACAGGTATAACTGAGGTGGAGGGTTCCACTGAGACATTATACAGGTATAACTGAGGTGGAGGGTTCCACTAAGACATTATACAGGTATAACTGAGGTGGAGGGTTCCACTGAGACATTATACAGGTATAACTGAGGTGGAGGGTTCCACTGAGACATTATACAGGTATAACTGAGGCGGAGGGTTCCACTGAGACATTATACAGGTTTAACTGAGGTGGAGGGTTCCAATAAGACATTATACAGTTATAACTGAGGTGGAGGGTTCCACTGAGACATTATACAGGTATAACTGAGGTGGAGGGTTCCACTGAGACATTATACAGGTATAACTGAGGTGGAGGGTTCCACTAAGACATTATACAGGTATAACTGAGGTGGAGGGTTCCACTGAGACATTATACAGGTATAACTGAGGTGGAGGGTTCCACTGAGACATTATACAGGTATAACTGAGGTGAAGGGTTCCACTGATACATTATACAGGTATAACTGAGGTGGAGGGTTCCACTGAGACATTATACAGGTATAGCTGAGGTGGAGGGTTCCACTGAGACATTATACAGGTATAACTGAGGTGGAAGGTTCCACTAAGACATTATACAGGTATAACTGAGGTGGAGGGTTCCACTGAGACATTATACAGGTATAACTGAGGTGGAGGGTTCCACTGAGACATTATACAGGTATAACTGAGGCGGAGGGTTCCACTGAGACATTATACAGGTATAACTGAGGTGGAGGGTTCCACTAAGACATTATACAGGTATAACTGAGGTGGAGGGTTCCACTAAGACATTATACAGGTATAACTGAGGTGGAGGGTTCCACTGAGACATTATACAGGTATAACTGATGTGGAGGGTTCCACTGAGACATTATACAGGTATAACTGAGGTGGAGGGTTCCACTGAGACATTATACAGGTATAACTGAGGTGGAGGGTTCCACTGAGACATTATACAGGTATAACTGAGGTGGAGGGTTCCACTGAGACATTATACAGGTATAACTGAGGTGGAGGGTTCCACTGAGACATTATACAGGTATAACTGAGGTGGAGGGTTCCACTGAGACATTATACAGGTATAACTGAGGTGGAGGGTTCCACTGAGACATTATACAGGTATAACTGAGGTGGAGGGATCCACAGAGACATTATACAGGTATAACTGAGGTGGAGGGTTCCACTAAGACATTATACAGGTATAACTGAGGTGGAGGGTTCCACTGAGACATTATACAGGTATAACTGAGGTGGAGGGTTCCACTGAGACATTATACAGGTATAACTGAGGTGGAGGGTTCCACTGAGACATTATACAGGTATAACTGAGGTGGAGGGTTCCACTGAGACATTATACAGGTATAACTGAGGTGGAGGGTTCCACTGAGACATTATACAGGTATAACTGAGGTGGAGGGTTCCACTAAGACATTATATAGGTATAACTGAGGTGGAGGGTTCCACTGAGACATTATACAGGTATAACTGAGGTGGAGGGTTCCACTGAGACATTATACAGGTATAACTGAGGTGGAGGGTTCCACTGAGACATTATACAGGTATAACTGAGGTGGAGGGTTCCACTGAGACATTATACAGGTATAACTGAGGTGGAGGGTTCCACTGAGACATTATACAGGTATAACTGAGGTGGAGGGTTCCACTGAGACATTATACAGGTATAACTGAGGTGGAGGGTTCCACTGAGACATTATACAGGTATAACTGAGGTGGAGGGTTCCACTGAGACATTATACAGGTATAACTGAGGTGGAGGGTTCCACTGAGACATTATACAGGTATAGCTGAGGTGGAGGGTTCCACTGAGACATTATACAGGTATAACTGAGGTGGAGGGTTCCACTGAGACATTATACAGGTATAACTGAGGCGGAGGGTTCCACTGAGACATTATACAGGTATAACTGAGGTGGAGGGTTCCACTGAGACATTATACAGGTATAACTGAGGTGGAGGGTTCCACTGAGACATTATACAGGTATAACTGAGGTGGAGGGTTCCACTGAGACATTACACAGGTATAACTGAGGTGGAGGGTTCCACAGAGACATTATACAGGGATAACTGAGGTGGAGGGTTCCACTGAGACATTATACAGGTATAACTGAGGTGGAGGGTTCCACTGAGACATTATACAGGTGTAACTGAGGTGGAAGGTTCCACTGAGACATTATACAGGTATAACTGAGGTGGAGGGTTCCACTGAGACATTATACAGGTATAACTGAGGTGGAGGGTTCCACTGAGACATTATACAGGTATAACTGAGGTGGAGGGTTCCACTGAGACATTATAAAGGTATAACTGAGGTGGAGGGTTCCACTGAGACATTATACAGGTATAACTGAGGTGGAGGGTTCCACTGAGACATTATACAGGTATAACTGAGGTGGAGGGTTCCACTGAGACATTATACAGGTATAGCTGAGGTGGAGGGTTCCAATGAGACATTATACAGGTATAACTGAGGTGGAGGGTTCCACTAAGACAGTATACAGGTATAACTGAGGTGGAGGGTTCCACTGAGACATTATACAGGTATAACTGAGGTGGAGGGTTCCACTGAGACATTATACAGGTATAACTGAGGTGGAGGGTTCCACTGAGACATTATACAGGTATAACTGAGGTGGAGGGTTCCACTGAGGCATTATACAGGTATAACTGAGGTGGAGGGTTCCACTAAGACATTATACAGGTATAACTGAGGTGGAGGGTTCCACTGAGACATTATACAGGTATAACTGAGGTGGAGGGTTCCACTGAGACATTATACAGGTATAACTGAGGCGGAGGGTTCCACTGAAACATTATACAGGTATAACTGAGGTGGAGGGTTCCACTAAGACATTATACAGTTATAACTGAGGTGGAGGGTTCCACTGAGACATTATACAGGTATAACTGAGGTGGAGGGTTCCACTGAGACATTATACAGGTATAGCTGAGGTGGAGGGTTCCACTGAGACATTATACAGGTATAACTGAGGTGGAGGGTTCCACTGAGACATTATAAAGGTATATCTGAGGTGGAGGGTTCCACTGAGACATTATACAGGTATAACTGAGGTGGAGGGTTCCACTGAGACATTATACAGGTATAACTGAGGTGGAGGGTTCCACTAAGACATTACACAGGTATAACTAAGGTGGAGGGTTCCACTGAGACATTAAACAGGTATAACTGAGGTGGAGGGTTCCACTGAGACATTATACAGGTATAACTGAGGTGGAGGGTTCCACTGAGACATTATACAGGTATTGTTAGAGCCGATTTGGGCATATTTTGTATAAAAGACTGAACATACTGAGCTCCATGTACATTTGTGTAAATATATTAAATATTAATGTATATGATGAAATATTAGGTACGTACCTTTATGATTTATTTACCGGATTGAGATACATTCATTTGTTATTAGTGTAACTCAGTTTTTGGCCCCCCTCTTGCCCATTCATTGTACTGTGTTAATTGTGTTAGTATAAAGGCAGGAAGTTGGGCCTTCGGGGGGAGTCCTTGCTAGATGCGGGAGCGGTATAGTTTTTGACCATATAGACATACAGAAATACAGACAGACAGGTCATATTATATTATGTATTTGCATTTCAAGTAATCTCTGCTTTAAGTTGATTGGAGAATACCTTTTTGTTAGATAAGAAGAATAAACATTTTTTGTTGCACTATATCCCTGGATCTCATTGAATGTTTGGCCGTTTGGAAACGAAGAGTGTGGACTGTATGCGTCCGAAACAACCCCGCTTCAGGCTAGGGCAGTGGCTATGGTAAAGAGGAAAGGAAGCCACTACATTCAAGTCAAAAAACTCCGTGAAGGATTACTACCGGAAGGAAATCTCCGGTTCGGACACACGCTGGATTTTGTTCTATTTGTAATTGCATTCGGACCATAAGGACAGCTCGCTTGGAAGGATTTGAACTCCGAGATTTCGCCAGCCGTGAGTAACCACTGCGAATGAATGAGCTGCCCTGTTCAAGGCGATCGTTTGATCATGCATATTATGGAAGCGCAAATGTGCTTATAATTGGAATGTTTGATAAACTTGGGAATGGAATTCAAAATACAGCGCTGTGAAAACAATTAAGAAGTTTAAGTTTGGGAAACACAGATCCTATGCACAATGTAGCCTAATCATATATCTAATATTTGGCCTAACGTGGAAATGCAATCCATCAACGCAACGAATGCAACTTAAGGATCTAAAGATACTGCGTGTTAAAACTTCATTAAAGGGACAAAACCTCAACGGGATGAAATGTTTAAAACGCATCTAAAATGCCAAACTTGCACATGTGCAATTCAAAATGGGTCAATATGCTGAAATGGATGACTGTGTTTTTAAAGATTAAAGGAGGTCTAAAGGGGCATTACGTTTAACAATCAAACCAACAACCGTGTCATTGTAAATTGAGTGAACTAAAAGTGAATGATGGAGGAGGAAATCCCAAATAAGACTCCACTGGAGAGGGCAGAGGAGCATCTAAATTCACTCTATGCAGCCCGGAGAGGCAAACTTGGAGTGTGTACACGCAAAATGAATGAAATAAAAGTCCTTCTTGTTGATGGAGGAAACATTGCAACTGTGAATGAGAGTCTTGAAGCATTTGATGCTGTGCTCAATGACTTTAAGAAGGCTCATGAATCTGTGCTAGAGCTGGTCACAGAGGAGGAACAGGAACAGGAGAGCATTAACTATTATCAACCAAGAATGAGAACTTATGAACATTTCCTGAAAGAGGTGGAAATATGGAAAAAGGCTGAAGTTGAGCCACAAACGCTCATTGAACCACATGACAGCATTTCCAATGTGTCAAAAATATCAAGTAAAACTAAGTATTCTAAGACTGCTTCCTCAGTGTCCTCTGAACGCCTTAAAGCCGAGGCAGAACGAGCAGCTCTACTAGCTCGCCAAGCATCATTACAAGACAAGCATGCATTGGAACTGGAGAAAGCTCAACTGAATGTTAGGATGGAAAAAATGGCACTGGAAACGGACATAGCAGCATATAATGCCAAACTGAAGGTCCTGGAGAGTACCGAGTCAACTTCTCAATCCCATTCTGTGGCAGCCCATTTACTAAGCCAAGAAGATGGAATGAACTCTTATTTTGAGAAACAGGAACCAGAGGTCTATGTGGAACCTGAACCATCACCTGTTGAGTTTGCTGCATTAGGTGCAGTTCCAAAGACCCCACTACAAAGAGTTTTACAACAACCGACCACAAAGCCATCAAACCCTATTCCGAAAACAGTCGTAAACCACACTCTTCAGCAGCCAACAGCAAGGTCTAGCAATCGACACAGAATCAACACTGCGGGTATCAGCCATAATACCAGCCATGATAACCTCTCTACTGTCATGCAAAGGCAGAATGAAATTGCTGACCTCCTTGTACTACAGCACAAACAAGCCACACTCCCTGTTAGGGAGATACCTATGTTTGACGGTGATCCTCTAAACTTTAGGCCATTCATGCGTGCATTTGAGCATGGTATAGAAGATAAGACAAGCAGTCACCAGGATAGGCTCTATTACCTGGAACAATACACCTCTGGTCAGCCCAAGGATCTGGTCCGTAGTTCTCTGCATATGGAAGCCAGAAGAGGCTATGCAGTAGCTAAGAGGTTGTTAAAGGAACACTTTGGCAATGAAATCAAAGTCACCACTGCTTACATGGAAAAGGCTTGGAACTGGACAAACATCAAACCCGATGATGGAAAGGGACTGGGTGGTTATGCACTCTATCTAAGAGGTTGCTGTAACGCTATGCAAGACCTACAGAACATGGAAGAGCTTAATCTTCCCTCCAACATAAAGCTGATCATGTCAAAACTTCCCTACAAACTAAGGGAAAAATGGAGGTCTATGGCATGTGATATTTTAGAGCGAAGTCACCTGAGGGCCCAGTTCAGTGACCTGGTAACGTTCATGGACAAACAGGCCAAAATACTGCAGGATCCGTTGTATGGAGATATTCAAGATCCCCTGTACAACAAAAGGTTTTTAAAACCCAAAACAGAAGCTGACTTTAAACAGCAGTTCAAGTCCAAGAGTAGGGGAAGCAGCTTTGCCACTACAGTAGCTGTAGTGGCAGATTGTGACTCTGAAAACCTTTAAAAGAACAAACATTCAAAGTAAAGAGACCAGGCACCTACCCTTCTGATGCTCCCAGTATCTCATGTATATTTTGTGCTGGTGCGCATTTATTGGTCGACTGCCAACAGGTGAAGGCACAGCCACATGAATTCAAGGTTGAGTTTCTGAGATCAAAAGGCCTTTGTTTTGGCTGTTTGATGAGAGGACACTTAAGCAGAGAATGTAAAAGAAGGATGACCTGTCAGAGCTGTCAAAGAAAGCACCCCACTATCCTGCACATTGAAGGAAGAGAGAGATTTAGATCTCAAAAGGCAGATATGAGTGGTGTAGCAGTAAAGCGGGAGGAGACTGTCAGCAGTGCTCTTGTTTCACTGGAAGCTGGTGAAGATACCGGGGCCGGTACAGATTGTGCACTTGCAATTGTGCCAGTTCAAGTAAAGGTGGCAAATGGAAGCAAGTCTGTGTTAACCTATGCGTTTCTCGATTCTGGTAGCTCAGCAACATTTTGTACGGAGAGACTCATGAGGCAGTTGCAAGCTAAAGGCAGTGCGACTGAAATTCTGCTACGCACAATGGGGCAGGAGAGTCCTACCAAGAGCTTTGAGATATCTGGATTAGAGATTGGCAATGTGGAAGGCGACACATTTCTTGCATTACCAAAGGTCTACACCCAACATAAGATCCCAGTGACAAGAGAGAACATTCCCACTCAGAAAGAGCTCAAAAGGTGGCCATACCTGAAAGAGGTTCAGTTGAAGGAGATTGATGCCGACGTCGAACTTCTGATTGGCGTAAATGCTCCAAAGGCAATGGAACCCTGGCAAATCATAAATAGCCAAGGCAACGGACCGTATGCAGTGAAAACCCTCTTTGGATGGGTGATGAATGGTCCTCTCAACAGTTGTACCATGGCAGAAGAATCCGGGCGTCCTACGGTGATGGCCAATCGTATCTCAATGGCCGACCTGGGGGTTCTTCTTGTAAATCAGTACAACCATGACTTCCCTGAGAGAGAGTATGAAGAGAAAAGTGAGATGTCAGCTGAGGATCGTAGGTTTATGGAGATAGTATCAAGCTCCATAACCCTCAAAGACCATCACTACTACTTACCGTTGCCCTTTCGCAACAAAGATGTAGTCCTGCCAAACAACCGTGACATGGCAAAGCAGCGGGCTCTAAATATTATCAGGAAGTTCAAGAAGGACAAAGGTTACGCTGCAGAGTACAAAGGCTTCATGGAAGAGATGATAACAAAAGGTTACGCCGAGAAGGTACCACAAGAACAGCTCCTCAGAGAGAAAGGCAAGGTATGGTACATACCACACCATGGCGTTCACCATAAGCGCAAAGGAACGATACGAGTGGTGTTTGACTGTTCATCATCCTATAAAGGTACATCTCTTAACAGTGAACTCCTTCAAGGCCCTGACCTGGCAAACACGCTTATAGGAGTCTTGCTAAGATTTCGGCAAGAGCACATTGCCATGATGGCAGACATCGAAGGAATGTTCCATCAAGTACGTGTCCATGAAGATGACTTAGACTTCCTGCGATTCCTATGGTGGCCGGATGGTGATACTAACAAAAGATTGGAGGAGTACAGAATGACAGTACATCTTTTCGGTGCTATATCCTCTCCAAGTTGTGCAAACTTTGCACTGCGAAAGACTGCAGAAGACAACTGTGAGGGGGTACGATGAAGAGGTGATTCAAACAGTCAAGTCCAACTTCTATGTTGATGACTGCCTCAAGTCAGTGGCCACAGAAGAACAAGCCATAGCTCTCACAAGAAACCTCAGGGATGTGTGCTCTCAAGGTGGGTTCAAATTGACCAAGTGGGTCAGCAACAGCCGCACTGTACTAGCTTCTATCCCTGATGAACACAAAGCCAAGCAGATAAAAGAACTGGACCTGGACAGAGAAAAGCTGCCTGTTGAAAGAGCACTTGGAATCCGATGGAACATTGAAAGGGATGTGTTTAACTTCCAGGTCACTGTCAAGAACAGACCCCTTACAAGAAGAGGTATTCTCTCAACTGTCAGCTCTATTTATGATCCATTAGGTTTCCTCGCCCCATTCGTATTAAAGGCAAAGCAAATTCTTCAAGTGCTCTGCAAGCTAAAGTGTGGATGGGACGAAGTCATCCCTGAAGAACACTCTATTTCATGGAAGAGATGGCTCTCAGAGCTGGACCAGCTCTCCAGATTCCAGATCAACAGGTGTATGATGCCGGAGAACTTTGGTCAAATCAAGACCGCACAGCTGCATCACTCGGTGATGCAAGTGAACAAGGTTATGGCACGGCAAGCTACCTTAGGTTCACAAACGTTATGGAAAAGGTCCACATCGCATTCATACTGGGGAAATCAAGGGTGACTCCACTCAAGCAGATGACGATCCCCAGACTGGAACTTGCTGCAGCAACATTGGCAGTGCGAGTGGACAGGATGTTAAGGTTGGAGCTCCAGATTGAACTTGAGGAGTCAACTTTCTGGACAGACAGCCAGTCGGTGCTAAAATACATCCGCAACGATACCAAGAGATTCCATACTTTTGTGGCTAATAGGGTTGCTATGATCCGTGACCTATCGAAAGCAAAACAGTGGAGGTATTTGAACTCCAAACACAACCCAGCCGATGATGCCTCAAGAGGATTACATGTTGAAACTTTCCTGAACTCAAAGAGATGGCGCAAAGGACCAGAATTCCTGGAGAAAACAGAAACACAATGGCCGAAAGTCCCCGAGGAGCTTGGCTCCATCCCTCCAGATGATCCAGAGGTGAGAAAAGACGTCATCGTAAACAGTACATGTGTGGAAGAAAAGAGTCCGACCAGCAAACTGATTGAGTACTATTCAACATGGAACAGCTTGAAGAAAGCAGTTGCCTGGATGCTGAAACTGAAGAGACTTCTACTACAGTTAAGCCAGAAAAGGAAAGTTCTCACCCAAACTGATCCAGGATCAGATCAGAGTCTGACAAACTCACTGAAGGAACAAATTGACAAGTTCAAACTGACGTTTGGAAAAGAAAGTCTGTCTGTAGATGACCTAGATGAAGCAGAAAAGGTCATCATTCGATTTGAGCAACGACAGCACTTTAAACAAGAAATTGCACTAGTTGTAAAAGGAAAACAATGTGCCAAGAGAAGCGGCTCAATCTGTAAGCTTGATCCAATAGTTGACAATGGCATTCTGAGAGTAGGAGGAAGGTTAAGCAAAGCTGCTATGCCTACGGAACTAAAGAATCCTATGATCCTGCCCAAAGACTCCTACATCTCCAAACTGATCTTACTCCACATCCATGAGCAGGTTGGCCACTCTGGGAGAGGTCACATGCTTTCTAGACTTCGCCAGCGATATTGGATACCCTGTGCCAACTCCTTAGCAAGGAAGATCCTTAAGAGCTGTGTCTTCTGCAGGCGGATGCAAGCTAGAGCTGGGGAACAGAAGATGGCTGACCTTCCACAAGATCGGGTAGCACCTGATTTGCCGCCTTTCACCCATGTGGGCATAGATTACTTTGGCCCCATAGAGGTGAAGCGAGGCCGCGTTCATGTGAAGCGGTATGGTGTGATCTTTACTTGCCTTGTGAGTCGAGCTGTCCATCTAGAAGTTGCTAGTTATCTGGATACTGATTCCTGCATCAATGCCCTGCGCAGGTTCATCTGTCGAAGGGGCCCAGTAACAAGTATCAGAACAGACAATGGCACCAACTTTGTTGGAACACACAGAGAGCTAGGAGAAGCTCTGAAAGAGCTGGATCACAACAAGATTCAAAATAAATTACTGAAGGAAGGAGTGACATGGTCATTCAACCCTCCCTCTGGAGCCCACCATGGGGGTATGGGAGAGGTTGATCCGACTGGTGAAAAAGATCCTCTATTCAGTCCTTAAAGAGCAAGTACTGGATGATGAGGCTTTGCAGACAGCCTTGTGTGAAGTTGAGGCGATTATGAACGACAGACCAATCACTACTGTAACAAATGACCCTAACGATCTAGAACCCCTGACTCCGAACCATCTGCTTCATCTGAAAGCAAAGCCAGTCCTGCCACCAGGACTATTCCAGAGAAGTGACCTATACTCACGAAGGAGATGGAAGCAAGTACAATATATCACTGACCTCTTCTGGAAGAGATGGATCAGGGAGTATCTTCCACTTATGCAGGAGCGGAACAAGTGGAACAAAACTAAGAGAAACTTCAGTCCTGGTGACCTTGTGGTCATCGTCGATGACACCGCCCCAAGGAACTCTTGGCTAATGGGGGCGTGTGGTGAAGGCTTTGCCAGGGGCCAAAGGTCTTGTCCGGAGCGTCATGGTTAAGACTAAGACCAATATCCTACAGAGACCTATCAATAAACTCTGTCTGCTCCTTGAGGCGACGAAGTGAGACACACACACACACACACACAGTGCTCCATCTTTGAATCACGTGCACCTCTGATTCGTTGATGTCGATACTCTTACATTCTTTGATGTCATACATTTTTGGACGTCAAACTCTTGACATTTTTGGAAGTTGAACACCTTTACACTTCAACTCAGACTGAGATCTATGGACTATTTTCCTATATGGCACCTTGTATATTTGTATATAGCTATGAACTGTAATGGTGCTCTGGTATAGAATGTTTTTGTATTGGCTCTACGTTTGAATATTAAGTAATTGTTGTGCATTCAGTGCAGTCAACAATTAGGGGCCGGTATGTTAGAGCCGATTTGGGCATATTTTGTATAAAAGACTGAACATACTGAGCTCCATGTACATTTGTGTAAATATATTAAATATTAATGTATATGATGAAATATTAGGTACGTACCTTTATGATTTATTTACCGGATTGAGATACATTCATTTGTTATTAGTGTAACTCAGTTTTTGGCCCCCCTCTTGCCCATTCATTGTACTGTGTTAATTGTGTTAGTATAAAGGCAGGAAGTTGGGCCTTCGGGGGGGGGGAGTCCTTGCTAGATGCGGGAGCGGTATAGTTTTTTGACCATATAGACATACAGAAATACAGACAGACAGGTCATATTATATTATGTATTTGCATTTCAAGTAATCTCTGCTTTAAGTTGATTGGAGAATACCTTTTTGTTAGATAAGAAGAATAAACATTTTTTGTTGCACTATATCCCTGGATCTCATTGAATGTTTGGCCGTTTGGAAACGAAGAGTGTGGACTGTATGCGTCCGAAACAACCCCGCTTCAGGCTAGGGCAGTGGCTATGGTAAAGAGGAAAGGAAGCCACTACATTCATAACTGAGGTGGAGGGTTCCACTAAGACATTATACAGGTATAACTGAGGTGGAGGGTTCCACTGAGACATTATACAGGTATAACTGAGGTGGAGGGTTCCACTAAGACATTATACAGGTTTAACTGAGGTGGAGGGTTCCACTGAGACATTATACAGGTATATCTGAGGTGGAGGGTTCTACTGAGACATTATACAGGTATAACTGAGGTGGAGGGTTCCACTGAGACATTATACAGGTATAACTGAGGTGGAGGGTTCCACTAAGACATTATACAGGTATAACTGAGGTGGAGGGTTCCACTGAGACATTATACAGGTATAACTGAGGTGGAGGGTTCCACTAAGACATTATACAGGTATAACTGAGGTGGAGGGTTCCACTGAGACCATGTATGAGAGCAGATGCAAAGCAGTGAGTTGAAGCATGTGTGGAAGATTATCCTTGTGAGGTCAGGAGTCCCTGCACCAATCAATACGTTTAGATAATGTTGGATATGAGCTGGGGTACTGCGGACTGAAAGTCAATGTAGAGAGAGGGTAGATAATGTTGGATATGAGCTGGGGTAATGCGGACTGAAGGTCAATGTAGAGAGAGGGTAGATAATGTTGGATATGAGCTGGTGTACTGCAGACTGAAGGTTAATATAGAGAGAGGGTGCACATGCGAAAAGAGGATAGTTGGATTTCTACAATCAGTCATTGAACGGTCTGTCAGACAGACATTTACCTTACAATCAACCCAGCATTCAACCCCTATCTTGTGATGGATAACATTTTTCAGGTTGGAGCATTAGCCGTATGTCTGTCCCTTCAATTACCTTTGAACCCTTCCTTTCCCAGGTCTACCTCTCCTTTAAACATCCCATCTATATTAACTTATTCCATCATGAAGTGGTCTGCTGCTCTGGTTCTTCCGATCTCTACCCTCACAGTCAAACAGTGGCAGCGTCCCAAATGAAACAGTATTCCCTATATAGTGCACCTGTTAACACAGAACACTGAGCCTGTATCCTGCTGTAACCTGTTAACACAGAACACTCAGCCTGACCTGTTCACCGGACGTGCTACCTTGTCCCAGACCTGCTGTTTTCAACTCTCTCTCTCTACCACACCTGCTATTTCAACCTCTAAATGCCCGGCTATGAAAAGCCAAGTGACATTTACTCCTGATGTACTGACCTGTTGCAACTTTTACAACCACTGTGATTATTATTTGGATAAGAGCGTCTGCTAAATGAATCTGGATAAGAGCGTCTGCTAAATGACTCTCTGGATAAGAGCGTCTGCTAAATGAATCTGGATAAGAGCGTCTGCTAAATGACTCTCTGGATAAGAGCGTCTGCTAAATGAATCTGGATAAGAGCGTCTGCTAAATGACTCTCTGGATAAGAGCGTCTGCTAAATGAATCTGGATAAGAGCGTCTGCTAAATGACTCTCTGGATTAGAGCGTCTGCTAAATGACTCTCTGGATAAGAGCGTCTGCTAAATGAATCTGGATAAGAGCGTCTGCTAAATAACTCTCTGGATAAGAGCGACTGCTAAATGACTCTCTGGATTAGAGCATCTGCTAAATGACTCTCTGGATAAGAGCGTCTGCTAAATGACTCTCTGGATAAGAGCGACTGCTAAATGACTCTCTGGATTAGAGCATCTGCTAAATGACTCTCTGGATAAGCGTGTCTGCTAAATGACTCTGGATAAGAACGTCTGCTAAATGACTCACTAGATAAGAACATCTGCTAAATGACTCACTGGATAAGAACATCTGCTAAATGACTCTCTGGATAAGAGCGTCTGCTAAATGACTCTCTGGATAAGAGCGTCTGCTAAATGACTCTCTGGATAAGAACATCTGCTAAATGACTCTCTGAATAAGAACGTCTGCTAAATGACTCTCTGGATAAGAGCGTCTGCTAAATGACTCTCTGGATAAGAGCGTCTGCTAAATGACTCTCTGGATAAGAGCGTCTGCTAAATGACTCTCTGGATAAGAGCGTCTGCTAAATGACTCTCTGGATAAGAACGTCTGCTAAATGACTCTCTGGATAAGAGCGTCTGCTAAATGACTCTCTGGATAAGAACGTATGCTAAATGACTCTCTGGATAAGAGCGTCTGCTAAATGACTCTCTGGATAAGAACGTCTGCTAAATGACTAAAATGTAAATGTAAACATACCACATGAAGCTGACGTTAGCTAAAGTTATCTAATAATCATGTGTGCCTGTCTGCCTGCCTGTCTACTTGCCTGCCTGTCTGTCTGTCTGCCTGCCTGCCTGCCTATATGTCTGTCTACTTGCCTGCCTGTCCGCTTGTCTGTCTGTTTTCCTGCCTGTCTATCTGTCTATCTGTCTGTCTGTCTGCTTCCCTGCCTGTCTATCTGTCTGCATGCCTGCCTGCCTGTCTGTCTGTATGTCTGTCTGTCATCAAGGCAAAGGTTGGCTATTTTTTGGTTACATAGTTTTGATGTCTTCACTATTATTCTACAATGTAGAAAATAGTAAAAAATAAAGAAAAACCCTTGAATGAGTAGGTTTGTCCAAACTTCTGACTGGTACTGTATATATATATATAAATGATCCATAGTATGTCTGTCTTAAAGCACTGATCATCATCAATACAATCCTTCCTGTTTTACTGTTGTTGAAGAAATAACACCTTGCTGCTGGCGCTGTTGGTTCAGTGGCTTCTGTTTCTCCTGAGCAGTTCATGTAACTGTGAGTAATTAGTCATTAATGAATTAGTCATTAATGACATCTTGTCTTTCTCCAACCTGCATCCTGAGTCATTGAGGTGTCTGTCTGTCTGTCTGTCTGTCTGTCTGTCTGTCTGTCTGTCTGTCTGTCTGTCTGTCTGTCTGTCTGTCTGTCTGTCTGTCTGTGTCTGTCTGTCTGTCTGTCTGTCTGTCTGTCTGTATTTCTCTCTGTCTGCCTGTCTGCCTACCTGTCTGCCTGTCTGTCTGTCTGTCTGTCCGTTTGTCTGCCTGCCTGCCTGCCTGCCTGCCTGCCTGCCTGCCTGCCTGCCTGCCTGTCTGTCTGTCTGTCTGTCTGTCTGTCTGTCTGTCTGTCTGTCTGTCTGTCTGTCTGCCTGCCTGCCTGTCTGTCTGTCTGTCTGTCTGTCTGTCTGTCTGTATGTCTGCCTGTCTGCCTGTCTGCCTGTCTGCCTGTCTGCCTGTCTGCCTGTCCGTCCGTCCGTCCGTCCGTCTGTCTGTCTGCCTGCCTGTCTGTCCGTCTGTCTGTCTCTTACACTCCTGGAGCTGTCTAAACAGATCTGATATAGTGGTGTTGTCTGATATAGAGTGGTTGTGCTTTGCCTCCAGATGGTAACTCCAGAGGCTGCCACCAGATGGTAACTCCAGAGGCTGCCTCCAGATGGTACCTCCAGAGGCTGCCACCAGATGGTAACTCCAGAGGCTGCCTCCAGATGGTAACTCCTGCCACCAGATGGTAACTCCAGAGGCTGCCTCCAGATGGTAACTCCAGAGGCTGCCACCAGATGGTACTCCAGAGGCTGCCACCAGATGGTAACTCCTGCCACCAGATGGTGACTCCAGAGGCTGCCACCAGATGGTAACTCCAGAGGCTGCCACCAGATGGTGACTCCAGAGGCTGCCACCAGATGGTAACTCCAGAGGCTGCCACCAGATGGTAACTCCAGAGGCTGCCACCAGATGGTAACTCCAGAGGCTGCCACCAGATGGTGACTCCAGAGGCTGCCACCAGATGGTAACTCCAGAGGCTGCCACCAGATGGTGACTCCAGAGGCTGCCACCAGATGGTAACTCCAGAGGCTGCCACCAGATGGTAACTCCTGCCACCAGATGGTAACTCCAGAGGCTGCCTCCAGATGGTAACTCCAGAGGCTGCCACCAGATGGTAACTCCAGAGGCTGCCACCAGATGGTAACTCCAGAGGCTGCCTCCAGATGGTAACTCCAGAGGCTGCCTCCAGATGGTAACTCCAGAGGCTGCCACCAGATGGTAACTCCAGAGGCTGCCACCAGATGGTAACTCCAGAGGCTGCCTCCAGATGGTAACTCCAGCCACCAGATGGTAACTCCAGAGGCTGCCACCAGATGGTAACTCCAGAGGCTGCCACCAGATGGTGACTCCAGAGGCTGCCACCAGATGGTAACTCCAGCCACCAGATGGTAACTCCAGAGGCTGCCACCAGATGGTAACTCCAGAGGCTGCCACCAGATGGTAACTCCAGAGGCTGCCTCCAGATGGTAACTCCAGCCACCAGATGGTGACTCCAGAGGCTGCCACCAGATGGTGACTCCAGAGGCTGCCACCAGATGGTAACTCCAGAGGCTGCCACCAGATGGTAACTCCAGAGGCTGCCCCCAGATGGTAACTCCAGAGGCTGCCTCCAGATGGTAACTCCAGAGGCTGCCACCAGATGGTAACTCCAGAGGCTGCCACCAGATGGTAACTCCAGAGGCTGCCTCCAGATGGTAACTCCAGAGGCTGCCACCAGATGGTAACTCCAGAGGCTGCCACCAGATGGTAACTCCAGAGGCTGCCACCAGATGGTAACTCCAGAGGCTGCCACCAGATGGTAACTCCAGAGGCTGCCACCAGATGGTAACTCCAGAGGCTGCCTCCAGATGGTAACTCCAGCCACCAGATGGTACTCCAGAGGCTGCCTCCAGATGGTAACTCCAGCCACCAGATGGTAACTCCAGAGGCTGCCTCCAGATGGTAACTCCAGAGGCTGCCTCCAGATGGTAACTCCAGAGGCTGCCTCCAGATGGTAACTCCAGCCACCAGACGGTAACTCCAGAGGCTGCCTCCAGATGGTAACTCCAGAGGCTGCCTCCAGATGGTAACTCCAGAGGCTGCCTCCAGATGGTAACTCCAGAGGCTGAGTCCCAAATGGCACCCTCCTCCCTATTTAGTGCACTACTTCTGACCAGGGCCCATACAGTTCTGGTCAAAAGTAGTGTACTAACTAGGGAATAGTGTGTAATTTGGGAGATATGATCACGTCCCTCTGTAGAGCAGAGGCACTAAACTACCCATTGCCTGCCTTTTATAGAGAGATAAACAGCTATGAAGACACACAGATGGTGAAACCATACTGAAGATAATACACCCCCCGACACCCTTTGATTTCCAGGCTCATATTTCCAATAGGGAACTTATTTTTCCGATGAATTCCAATCAGAATGGAAGGCAGCTTAGCCAAACCCCTTGATATATTTGCAGATGGATCAAATAGCACATTACTGAGGAGAATAAGACTGCCTTCCAAATGGCACCCTAGTTTAGCCAAACCCCTTTTATATATTCCCTACATAGTGCACTACTTTTGACCAGCGCTCTGGAGGAGCGCACTACGTAGGGAATAGGGTGCGATTTGGAACGCAGCATTACTGTACTTCTGCAGAAGGATCAAAGAGTGTCTAAGATCAATAGTCAATAATCATATTCTGCTCTTCAAATAACTGAGGAGAATAAGGCTGCCTCCCAAATGGCACCCTAATCCCTTCTCCTGAGTGGTGCAGTGGTCTAAGGCACTGCATCGCAGTGCTAGCTGTGCCACTAGAGATCCTGGTTCGAATCCAGGCTCTGTCGCAGCCGGCCGCGACCGGGAGACTCATGGGCGGCTCACAATTGGCCCAGCGTCGTCCAGGGTAGGGGAGGGAATGGCCGGCAGGGATGTAGCTCAGTTGATAGAGCATGGCGTTTGCAACGCCAGGGTTGTGGGTTCGTTTCCCACGGGGGGCCAGTATAAAAAATATGTATTCACTAACTGTAAGTGGCTCTGGATAAGAGCTTCTGCTAAATGATGTAAATGTAAAAATGTAAATGAATACAGTATATAGTACTAGTCTACTATATGCAACAGGGTGCCATTTGGGTCTCCCTGAGATCTGAGAGTCAGCAATAGAAAGTGAAAGAATCAAGCATTAGTTTCTGGTGATTGGCGGAATAACTAACTAACTGGATTAGTCTGGCCCAACAACTTTCACAACTGAACATATCAAATGATTCAAGACATGAATTCAAAAACAAGTTGTGGTGAGGAATACCCAGGAGATGACACGGGATGAATAGTAGAGACAAATTAAACCAAACTGAAATTCTTTAATTATCTTAAATATGGGAAGCGGCCAAGACTACATCCTGATGTTTCAAGGACCAGCTGACATCATGTCAGTGATTCTCTCGTTAACACGGGTGAGAGTGTTGACGAGGACAAGGCTGGAGATCACTCTGTCATGCTGACTGAGTTAGAATAACAGACTGGAAGCTTTAAAAAGCAGGGTGGTGCTTGAAATCATTGTTCTTCCTCTGTTAACCATGATTACCTGCAATAAAACACGTGCCGTCATCATTGCTTTGCACAAAAAGGGCTTCACAGGCAAGGATATTGCTGCTAGTAAGATTGTACCTAAGTCAACTATTTATCGGATCATCAAGAACTTCCAAGGAGAGAGGTTTAATTGTTGTGAAGAAGGCTTCAGGGTGCCCAAGAATGTCCAGCAAGCGCCAGGACCGTCTCCTAAAGTTGATTCAGCTGCGGGATCGGGCCACCACCATTGCAGAGCTTGCTCAGGAATGGCAGCAGGCAGGTGTGAGTGCATCTGCATGCACAGTGAGGCAAATACTTTTGGAGGATGGCCTGGTGTCAAGAAGGGCCGCAAAGAAGCCACTTCTCTCCAGGAAAAACATCAGGGACAGACTGATATTCTGCAAAAGGTACAGGGATTGGACTGCTGAGGACTGGGGTAAAGTCATTTTCTCTGATGAATCCCCTTTCCGATTGTTTGGGGCATCCGGAAAACACCTTGTCCGGAGAAGACAAGGTGAGCGCTATCATCAGTCCTGTGTCATGCCAACAGTAAAGCATCCTGACACCATTCATGTGTGGGGTTGCTTCTCAGCCAAGGGAGTGGGCTCACTCACAATTTTGCCTAAGAACACAGCCATGAATAAAGAATGGTACCAACACATCCTCCGAGAGCAACTTCTCCCAACCCATCCAAGAACAGTTTGGTGACGAACAATGCCTTTTCCAGCATGATGGAGCACCTTGCTATAAGGCAAAAGTGATAAACTAAGTGGCTCGGGGAACATAACATTTTGGGTCCATGGCCAGGAAACTCCCCAGACCTTAATCCCATTGGGAACTTGTGGTCAATCCTCAAGAGGCAGGTGGACAAACAAAAACCCACAAATTCTGACAAACTCCAAGCATTGATTATGCAAGAATGGGCTGCCATCAGTCAGGATGTGGCCCAGAAGTTAATTGACAGCATGCCAGGGCGGATTGCAGAGGTCTTGAAAAAGAAGGGTCAACACAGCAAATATTGACTCTTTGCATAAACTTAATGTAATTATCAATAAAAGCCTTTGACACTTATGGAATGCTTGTAATTATACTTCAGTATACCATAGTAACATCTGACAAAAATATCTAAAAACACTGAAGCAGCAAACATTATGAAGACCAATACTTCTCAAAACTTTTGACCACGACTGTATAAAATCGAGTGCACAGCCATGCTATCTCCATAGACAAACACTGGCAGTAGAATGGCCTTACTGAAGAGCTCAGTGACTTTCAACGTGGCACCGTCATAGGATGCCACCTTTCCAACAAGTCAGTTTTCTGCCCTTCTAGAGCTGCCCCGGTCAACTGTAAGTGCTGTAATTGTGAAGCGGAAACGTCTAGGAGCAACAACGGCTCAGCCGCGAAGTGGTAGGCCACACAAGCTCACAGAACAGTGTTGAAGCACCTGTCCTCGGTTGCAACACTCACTACCGAGTTCCAAACTGCCTCTGGAAGCAACGTCAGCACAATAACTGTTCGTCAGGAGCTTCATGAAATGGGTTTCCATGGCCGAGCAGCTGCACACAAGCCTAAGATCACCATGCCCAATGCCAAGCTTCGGCTGGAGTGGTGTAAAGCTCGCCACCATTGGACTCTGGAGCAGTGGAAACGCATTCTCTGGAGTGATGAATCACGCTTCACCATCTGGCAGTCCGACGGACGAATCTG
This sequence comes from Coregonus clupeaformis, assembly GCF_020615455.1. Lineage (NCBI taxonomy): Eukaryota > Metazoa > Chordata > Actinopteri > Salmoniformes > Salmonidae > Coregonus > Coregonus clupeaformis. The sequence goes on from NW_025533636.1 coordinate 41,510, forward strand.
GGTTTGACGGATGCCAGGAGAACGCTACCTGCCCCAAAATGCATAGTGCCAACTTTAAAGTTTGGTGGAGGAGGAATAATGTTTTGGGGCTGTTTTTCATGGTTCGGGCTAGGCCCCTTAGTTCCAGTGAAGGGAAATCTTAACGCCACAGCATACAATGACATTCTAAACAATTCTGCGCTTCCAACTTTGTGGCAACAGTTTGGGGAAGGCCCTTTCCTGTTTCAGCATGACAATGCCCCTGTGCACAAAGTGAGGCCCATACAGAAATTGTTTGTCGAGATCGGTGTGGAAGAACTTCACTGGCTTGCACAGAGCCCTGACCTCAACCCCATTGAAACACATTTGGGATCAATTTGAACACCGACTGCAAACCAGACCTAATCGCCCTACATCAGTGCCCGACCTCACTAATGCTCTTGTGGCTGAATGGAAGCAAGTCCCCTCAGCAATGTTCCAACATCTAGTGGAAAGCCTTCCCAGAAGAGTGGAGGCTGTTATAGCAGCAAAGGGGGGACCAACTCCATATTAATGTCCAGGATTTTGGAATGAGATGTTCAATGAGCTGGTGTCCACATACTTTTGGTCATGTAGTGTAGCAAAGAGAGAGAGAGAGAGAGAGAGAGAGAGAGAGAGAGAGAGAGAGAGGAGAGAGAGAGAGAGAGGAGAGAGAGAGGAGAGAGAGAGAGAGGAGAGAGAGAGAGAGAGAGGAGAGAGAGAGAGAGAGAGAGAGAGAGAGAGAGAGAGAGAGAGAGAGAGAGGGAGAGAGAGAGAGAGAGAGAGAGAGAGAGAGAGAGAGAGAGAGAGAGAGAGAGAGAGAGAGAGAGAGAGAGAGAGAGAGAGAGAGAGAGAGAGAGAGAGAGAGAGAGAGAGAGAGAGAGAGAGAGAGACAGAGACAGAGAGAGAGAGAGAGAGAGAGAGAGAGAGAGAGTGCTCACAGGTGGTGGGTTTGTTGCAATTGTGTCCGTGTCTGAAGTACTGTGGGTTCTCTATGACAGGTATACGGGTCATTCCTATAACCACCGCGTCGGCCTCGCCGTCGAGGGTACAGGGTGTGATGATGCCATGGTTGACATGATGAAGAGGACTGGCAGAGTCTTCCTCCCCACTGACCACCGCCACCGGCCCTGGAGAGGCAGACAAAGTTCATAATTCAATCAAATATAAAGACCTTTTTACATCAGTAGTTGTCACAAAGTGCTTTACAGTTATCCAGCCACAAAACATTTAAATCTCTATAACCAATTAAGCACAATTGGAGCATTTTGATTTAACATAACTATATCTCTATAAGCTAAGCAATGTGTAACTCTTGGCCGTTTCTGAGAAATTTTTGCAATCTGTAAATTTTCTCAGGTCAATCTGGACAGTCTTGAAGTTTGCTCCATCTTCTAATTCATCAGTACACCGTCATTTCCTATCTCTGATCAATCCCCCAAAATACGTTAGTTTTTTTCTCCAGCCAGGCGGTAAAGGAGCCAGTCTCCATATCATCAGTGAATCACAGCCAGGCGGTAAAGGAGCCAGTCTCCATATCATCAGTGAATCACAGCCAGGCGGTAAAGGAGCCAGTCTCCATATCATCAGTGAATCACAGCCAGGCGGTAAAGGAACCAGTCTCCATATCATCAGTGAATCACAGCCAGGCGGTAAAGGAGCCAGTCTCCATATCATCAGTGAATCACAGCCAGGCGGTAAAGGAGCCAGTCTCCATATCATCAGTGAATCACAGCCAGGCGGTAAAGGAGCCAGTCTCCATATCATCAGTGAATCACAGCCAGGCGGTAAAGGAGCCAGTCTCCATATCATCAGTGAATCACAGCCAGGCGGTAAAGGAGCCAGTCTCCATATCATCAGTGAATCACAGCCAGGCGGTAAAGGAGCCAGTCTCCATATCATCAGTGAATCACAGCCAGGCGGTAAAGGAGCCAGTCTCCATATCATCAGTGAATCACAGCCAGGCGGTAAAGGAGCCAGTCTCCATATCATCAGTGAATCACAGCCAGGCGGTAAAGGAGCCAGTCTCCATATCATCAGTGAATCACAGCCAGGCGGTAAAGGAGCCAGTCTCCATATCATCAGTGAATCACAGCCAGGCGGTAAAGGAGCCAGTCTCCATATCATCAGTGAATCACAGCCAGGCGGTAAAGGAGCCAGTCTCCATATCATCAGTGAATCACAGCCAGGCGGTAAAGGAGCCAGTCTCCATATCATCAGTGAATCACAGCCAGGCGGTAAAGGAGCCAGTCTCCATATCATCAGTGAATCACAGCCAGGCGGTAAAGGAGCCAGTCTCCATATCATCAGTGAATCACAGCCAGGCGGTAAAGGAGCCAGTCTCCATATCATCAGTGAATCACAGCCAGGCGGTAAAGGAGCCAGTCTCATATGAAGTCAGCAACTATAGTATGGGTCAACAAGACAGCTGATTCAGTTAGAGAATGACAGGGTGATATTGGAGCTGATTCAGTTAGAGAATGACAGGGTGATATTGGAGCTGACTCAGTTAGAGAATGACAGGGTGATATTGGAGCTGATTCAGTTAGAGAATGACAGGGTGATATTGGAGCTGATTCAGTTAGAGAATGACAGGGTGATATTGGAGCTGATTCAGTTAGAGAATGACAGGGTGATATTGGAGCTGATTCAGTTAGAGAATGACAGGGTGATATTGGAGGTGATTCAGTTAGAGAATGACAGGGTGATATTGGAGCTGATTCAGTTAGAGAATGACAGGGTGATATTGGAGCTGATTCAGTTAGAGAATGACAGGGTGATATTGGAGCTGATTCAGTTAGAGAATGACAGGGTGATATTGGAGCTGATTCAGTTAGAGAATGACAGGGTGATATTGGAGCTGATTCAGTTAGAGAATGACAGGGTGATATTGGAGCTGATTCAGTTAGAGAATGACAGGGTGATATTGGAGCTGATTCAGTTAGAGAATGACAGGGTGATATTGGAGCTGATTCAGTTAGAGAATGACAGGGTGATATTGGAGCTGATTCAGTTAGAGAATGACAGGGTGATATTGGAGCTGATTCAGTTAGAGAATGACAGGGTGATATTGGAGCTGATTCAGTTAGAGAATGACAGGGTGATATTGGAGCTGATTCAGTTAGAGAATGACAGGGTGATATTGGAGGTGATTCAGTTAGAGAATGACAGGGTGATATTGGAGCTGATTCAGTTAGAGAATGACAGGGTGATATTGGAGCTGATTCAGTTAGAGAATGACAGGGTGATATTGGAGCTGATTCAGTTAGAGAATGACAGGGTGATATTGGAGCTGATTCAGTTAGAGAATGACAGGGTGATATTGGAGGTGATTCAGTTAGAGAATGACAGGGTGATATTGGAGCTGATTCAGTTAGAGAATGACAGGGTGATATTGGAGCTGATTCAGTTAGAGAATGACAGGGTGATATTGGAGCTGATTCAGTTAGAGAATGACAGGGTGATATTGGAGCTGATTCAGTTAGAGAATGACAGGGTGATATTGGAGCTGATTCAGTTAGAGAATGACAGGGTGATATTGGAGCTGATTCAGTTAGAGAATGACAGGGTGATATTGGAGCTGATTCAGTTAGAGAATGACAGGGTGATATTGGAGCTGATTCAGTTGGAGAATGACAGGGTGATATTGGAGCTGATTCAGTTAGAGAATGACAGGGTGATATTGGAGCTGATTCAGTTAGAGAATGACAGGGTGATATTGGAGCTGGTTCAGTTAGAGAATGACAGGGTGATATTGGAGCTGATTCAGTTAGAGAATGACAGGGGTGATATTGGAGCTGATTCAGTTAGAGAATGACAGGGTGATATTGGAGCTGATTCAGTTAGAGAATGACAGGGTGATATTGGAGCTGGTTCAGTTAGAGAATGACAGGGTGATATTGGAGCTGATTCAGTTAGAGAATGACAGGGTGATATTGGAGCTGATTCAGTTAGAGAATGACAGGGTGATATTGGAGCTGATTCAGTTAGAGAATGACAGGGTGATATTGGAGCTGGTTCAGTTAGAGAATGACAGGGTGATATTGGAGCTGATTCAGTTAGAGAATGACAGGGTGATATTGGAGCTGATTCAGTTAGAGAATGACAGGGTGATATTGGAGCTGATTCAGTTAGAGAATGACAGGGTGATATTGGAGGTGATTCAGTTAGAGAATGACAGGGTGATATTGGAGCTGATTCAGTTAGAGAATGACAGGGTGATATTGGAGCTGATTCAGTTAGAGAATGACAGGGTGATATTGGAGCTGATTCAGTTAGAGAATGACAGAGAGAACTTGGGAAGGTCGAACACCAGACGGGCTGCGGTGTTCTGGATAAATTGTAGGGGTTTAATGGCACAGGCAGGGAGCCCAGCCAACAGCGCGTTGCAGTAATCCAGACGGGAGATGACAAGTGCCTGGATTAGGACCTGTGCCGCTTTCTGTGTAAGGTAGGGTCGTACTCTGTAGAGAGGGAGTACGAATGTTGTAGAGCATGAACGTCAGTCTCCCGGTGTTATGTGAAGTGACCATTTTAAACCACTTGGGGTTATGTTTGAAGGATCAGCCTTGAAATGAATTTGGCAGAAAAGGAGGATGAATAGTAGAAAACATCTGATGTTTTAAAGAACCCTGAAATGGAAGAAAAGGAGATCTGATCGACAGCCAGAACCACAGCAGTGGCCTCTGGGCTGTGGATGGCCTGGTCCAATACCCAGTCACAATCAGAGGCTGTAGATGACCTGGTCCAATACCCAGTCACAATCAGAGGCTGTAGATGGCCTGGTCCAATACCCAGTCAGAATCAGAGGCTGTGGATGGCCTGGTCCAATACCCAGTCAGAATCAGAGGCTGTGGATGGCCTGGTCCAATACCCAGTCACAATCAGAGGCTGTGGATGGCCTGGTCCAATACCCAGTCAGAATCAGAGGCTGCAGATGGCCTGGTCCAATACCCAGTCACAATCAGAGGCTGTGGATGGCCTGGTCCAATACCCAGTCAGAATCAGAGGCTGCAGATGGCCTGGTCCAATACCCAGTCACAATCAGAGGCTGTAGATGGCCTGGTCCAATACCCAGTCAGAATCAGAGGCTGTAGATGACCTGGTCCAATACCCAGTCGGAATCAGAGGCTGCAGATGGCCTGGTCCAATACCCAGTCACAATCAGAGGCTGTGGATGGCCTGGTCCAATACCCAGTCAGAATCAGAGGCTGTAGATGGCCTGGTCCAATACCCAGTCAGAATCAGAGGCTGTAGATGGCCTGGTCCAATACCCAGTCACAATCAGAAGCTGTAGACGGCCTGGTCCAATACCCAGTCAGAATCAGAGGCTGTAGATGACCTGGTCCAATACCCAGTCAGAATCAGAGGCTGTAGATGGCCTGGTCCAATACCCAGTCAGAATCAGAGACTGTAGATGACCTGGTCCAATACCCAGTCAGAATCAGAGGCTGTAGATGGCCTGGTCCAATACCCAGTCAGAATCAGAGGCTGTGGATGGCCTGGTCCAATACCCAGTCAGAATCAGAGGCTGTGGATGGCCTGGTCCAATACCCAGTCAGAATCAGAGGCTGTAGATGGCCTGGTCCAATACCCAGTCAGAATCAGAGGCTGTAGATGGCCTGGTCCAATACCCAGTCAGAATCAGAGGCTGTAGACGGCCTGGTCCAATACCCAGTCAGAATCAGAGGCTGTGGATGGCCTGGTCCAATACCCAGTCACAATCAGAGGCTGTAGATGGCCTGGTCCAATACCCACTCAGAATCAGAGGTTTTCACAGGGCAAACTGTAGCCGTTTAAAAGGAGTCTATATCGCAAATGGCAGCCTATTCCCCATATAGTGCCTTATTGGCTCTGGTGAAAGTAGAGAACATCCTGCAGATTGCATCAATGCTCCCTAATGTCTGATGAAAACCTCCCTGTGGTCTCTGAAAGGAGTTTTATCATCTGAAAAGTTTCAGTTCTCAGAACTAGGAGCACTATGGCTCCAGTACACACCTAGAGGTGACGTCCCAAATGGCACCCTATTCCCTATATAGTGCACTACTTTAGACCAGAGAATGGCACCCTATTCCCTATATAGAGCACTACTTTAGACCAGAGAATGGCACCCTATTCCCTATATAGTGCACTACTTTAGACCAGAGAATGGCACCCTATTCCCTATATAGTGCACTACTTTAGACCAGAGAATGGCCCCCTATTCCCTATATAGTGCACTACTTTAGACCAGCTCTGGTCAGTTCTATAGCACTCATTTCCTGCCTGGCTCCCAACTCAGAACTATCTACACAGTCCTGTGTAGCTCAGTTGGTAGAGCATGGTGTTTTCAACGCCAGGGTTGTGGGTTCGATTCCTACAGGGGGACCTGTATGTAAATGTATGCACTCACTAACTGTAAGTCGCTCTGGATAAGAGTGTCTGCTAAATGAATAAAATGTAAAAAAATAAATTATAACCCACTCAGAAGTACATCTCCCTGGGAGGGCCAGTTTACAGAGAGGAGGTAATGGGAGGATGAAAGGAGAGGAGAGAGGAGAGAGGAGAGGAGAGAGGAGAGGAGAGGCAAGAGAGGAGAGAGGAGAGGAGAGAGGAGAGGAGAGAGGAGAGGAGGTAATGGGAGGATGAAAGGAGAGAGGAGAGAGGAGAGAGGAGAGAGGAGAGAGGAGAGGAGAGAGGAGAGAGAGAGGAGAGAGGAGAGGTTGGGCTGTTGAGTGAGAACATCCTGCAGATTCCCTCAATGCTCCCTGACGTCTGATGAAAACCTCCCTGTGGTCTCTGAAAGGAGTTTTATCGTTTCAGAAGTTGCAGTAGCCGTGAATGGGTTCTGAGACGGCACATCTCCAGCAGAATATATCTAAGCTTGTGTCCCAAATTGTACCCTATTCAGTGCACTACTTTTAACCAGTGCCCTGGTCCAAAGTAATGCACTATTTAGGGAATAGGCTTCCATTTGGGACGCAGCCTAAGAGCAGAGTTCTTCCACTAAATCAACTCTGATTTACTCAAAAGAAACACACAATGAAATAGTGTAACTTTCTCCCTCAAGTTCTGTCCCTTAGCAGGAAGTCAAACCGCTGTGCTTGTGTGAGAGACACTGTTCAGAGTGACTATTCCCCAGGGTCTAAACCCTCCAGTAGAACTTTGAGCGTGGGTTTTTTTTGTTGTTGTTGGAGCGAACGTCTGCAGATGCTTTAGCTAATTCAACAAATCATTTCCTCACACTTTGGAGGTCAATCTCATGTATTACCCAGTAACAACAGAGAAATAACAGGAGAGTGCATGGCGTATCCCAAACGGACCCTATTCCTTATATAGTGCACTACATGATCAGAGCACTATAGGCCCTGGTTAAAAGTCCTGTTCTATGAAGAGAACAGGGCTGTCATCTGGAAAGCATGTGTTGATGCAGTGTGCTGATCTTTGATTAGGGCTGTCATCTGGAAAGCATGTGTTGATGCAGTGTGCTGATGTTTGATTAGGGCTGTCATCTGGAAAGCATGTGTTGATGCAGTGTGCTGATCTTTGATTAGGGCTGTCATCTGGAAAGCATGTGTTGATGCAGTGTGCTGATCTTTGATTAGGGCTGTCATCTGGAAAGCATGTGTTGATGCAGTGTGCTGATCTTTGATTAGGGCTGTCATCTGGAAAGCATGTGTTGATGCAGTGTGCTGATCTTTGATTAGGGCTGTCATCTGGAAAGCATGTGTTGATGCAGTGTGCTGATCGTTGATTAGGGCTGTCATCTGGAAAGCATGTGTTGATGCAGTGTGCTGATCTTTGATTAGGGCTGTCATCTGGAAAGCATGTGTTGATGCAGTGTGCTGATCTTTGATTAATTAAAAGCACAACATGATTATGGATGTGGAATCATCTTGCATGTCCAAAACCACATAGAACCAATTTGAAACTTGATCCACCTCAGCTCCGTCCCCCTACACAGTACAGTTCACACTTACACAAGGATATTGTTTCCCAATAATCTCTCCCTTCTCCCGAAGTGTGTACTTGTTCACTTCCCTTCATGGATTTGAAAGGAAATGACTGATATGGAAACTCCCTCTAGCCCATGCCTAGAACAAATACATTATTTTAAATGTGTGGTGAGTAGTGAACGAGTTCACACTTCAGGACGAAGGAGAGATTATTATAATGCAACCAGGGCTGTAGTTTCCCTCCATACACCTACCCCCTACTGTACTGTTCCCTCCATACACCTACCTCCTACTGTACTGTTCCCTCCATACACCTACCTCCTACTGTACTGTTCCCTCCATACACCTACCTCCTACTGTACTGTTCCCTCCATACACCTACCTCCTACTGTACTGTTCCCTCCATACACCTACCTCCTACTGTACTGTTCCCTCCATACACCTACCTCCTACTGTACTGTTCCCTCCATACACCTACCTCCTACTGTACTGTTCCCTCCATTCACCTACCTCCTACTGTACTGTTCCCTCCATACACCTACCTCCTACTGTACTGTTCCTCCATACACCTACCTCCTACTGTACTGTTCCCTCCATTCACCTACCTCCTACTGTACTGTTCCCTCCATACACCTACCTCCTACTGTACTGTTCCCTCCATACACCTACCTCCTACTGTACTGTTCCCTCCATTCACCTACCTCCTACTGCACTGTTCCCTCCATACACCTACCTCCTACTGTACTGTTCCCTGCATACACCTACCTCCTACTGTACTGTTCCCTCCATACACCTACCTCCTACTGTACTGTTCCCTCCATACACCTACCTCCTACTGTACTGTTCCCTCCATACACCTACCTCCTACTGTACTGTTCCCTCCATACACCTACCCCCTACTGTACTGTTCCCTCCATACACCTACCTCCTACTGTACTGTTCCCTCCATACACCTACCTCCTACTGTACTGTTCCCTCCATACACCTACCTCCTACTGTACTGTTCCCTCCATTCACCTACCTCCTACTGTACTGTTCCCTCCATACACCTACCTCCTACTGTACTGTTCCCTCCATACACCTACCTCCTACTGTACTGTTCCCTCCATTCACCTACCTCCTACTGTACTGTTCCCTCCATACACCTACCTCCTACTGTACTGTTCCCTCCATACACCTACCTCCTACTGTACTGTTCCCTCCATTCACCTACCTCCTACTGCACTGTTCCCTCCATACACCTACCTCCTACTGTACTGTTCCCTGCATACACCTACCTCCTACTGTACTGTTCCCTCCATACACCTACCTCCTACTGTACTGTTCCCTCCATACACCTACCTCCTACTGTACTGTTCCCTCCATACACCTACCTCCTACTGTACTGTTCCCTCCATACACCTACCCCCTACTGTACTGTTCCCTCCATACACCTACCTCCTACTGTACTGTTCCCTCCATACACCTACCTCCTACTGTACTGTTCCCTCCATACACCTACCTCCTACTGTACTGTTCCCTCCATACACCTACCTCCTACTGTACTGTTCCCTCCATACACCTACCTCCTACTGTACTGTTCCCTCCATACACCTACCTCCTACTGTACTGTTCCCTCCATACACCTACCTCCTACTGTACTGTTCCCTCCATACACCTACCTCCTACTGTACTGTTCCCTCCATACACCTACCTCCTACTGTACTGTTCCCTCCATACACCTACCTCCTACTGTACTGTTCCCTCCATACACCTACCTCCTACTGTACTGTTCCCTCCATACACCTACCCCCTACTGTACTGTTCCCTCATACACCTACCTCCTACTGTACTGTTCCCTCCATACACCTACCTCCTACTGTACTGTTCCCTCCATACACCTACCCCCTACTGTACTGTTCCCTCCATACACCTACCTCCTACTGTACTGTTCCCTCCATACACCTACCTCCTACTGTACTGTTCCCTCCATACACCTACCTCCTACTGTACTGTTCCCTCCATACACCTACCTCCTACTGTACTGTTCCCTCCATACACCTACCTCCTACTGTACTGTTCCCTCCATTCACCTACCTCCTACTGTACTGTTCCCTCCATACACCTACCTCCTACTGTACTGTTCCCTCCATACACCTACCTCCTACTGTACTGTTCCCTCCATTCACCTACCTCCTACTGTACTGTTCCCTCCATACACCTACCTCCTACTGTACTGTTCCCTCCATACACCTACCTCCTACTGTACTGTTCCCTCCATTCACCTACCTCCTACTGCACTGTTCCCTCCATACACCTACCTCCTACTGTACTGTTCCCTGCATACACCTACCTCCTACTGTACTGTTCCCTCCATACACCTACCTCCTACTGTACTGTTCCCTCCATACACCTACCTCCTACTGTACTGTTCCCTCCATACACCTACCTCCTACTGTACTGTTCCCTCCATACACCTACCCCCTACTGTACTGTTCCCTCCATACACCTACCTCCTACTGTACTGTTCCCTCCATACACCTACCTCCTACTGTACTGTTCCCTCCATACACCTACCTCCTACTGTACTGTTCCCTCCATACACCTACCTCCTACTGTACTGTTCCCTCCATACACCTACCTCCTACTGTACTGTTCCCTCCATACACCTACCTCCTACTGTACTGTTCCCTCCATACACCTACCTCCTACTGTACTGTTCCCTCCATACACCTACCTCCTACTGTACTGTTCCCTCCATACACCTACCTCCTACTGTACTGTTCCCCTCCATACACCTACCTCCTACTGTACTGTTCCCTCCATACACCTACCTCCTACTGTACTGTTCCCTCATACACCTACCTCCTACTGTACTGTTCCCTCCATACACCTACCTCCTACTGTACTGTTCCCTCCATACACCTACCTCCTACTGTACTGTTCCCTCCATACACCTACCTCCTACTGTACTGTTCCCTCCATACACCTACCTCCTACTGTACTGTTCCCTCCATACACCTACCTCCTACTGTACTGTTCCCTCCATACACCTACCTCCTACTGTACTGTTCCCTCCATACACCTACCTCCTACTGTACTGTTCCCTCCATACACCTACCTCCTACTGTACTGTTCCCTCCATACACCTACCTCCTACTGTACTGTCCCCTCCATACACCTACCTCCTACTGTACTGTTCCCTCCATACACCTACCTCCTACTGTACTGTTCCCTCCATACACCTACCTCCTACTGTACTGTTCCCTCCATACACCTACCTCCTACTGTACTGTTCCCTCCATACACCTACCTCCTACTGTACTGTTTCCCTCCATACACCTACCTCCTACTGTACTGTTCCCTCCATACACCTACCTCCTACTGTACTGTTCCCTCCATACACCTACCTCCTACTGTACTGTTCCCTCCATACACCTACCTCCTACTGTACTGTTCCCTCCATACACCTACCCCCTACTGTACTGTTCCCTACATACACCTACCTCCTACTGTACTGTTCCCTCCATACACCTACCTCCTACTGTACTGTTCCCTCCATACACCTACCTCCTACTGTACTGTTCCCTCCATACACCTACCTCCTACTGTACTGTTCCCTCCATACACCTACCTCCTACTGTACTGTTCATTGTTCCCTCCACATAGTGATCAGGCTGGTTCCCCCAGGCTAGGTTATGCCCCTCACATTATATGTGATCACCAAGTGGCGTGGCGAGAAGCTGTCTCCGCACCACGTGCTCTCACCACTGGTGTCCCCCAGGGCTCAGTTCTAGGCCCTCTCCTTTTCTCCCTATACACCAAGTCACTTGGCTCTGTCATATCCTCACATGGCCTCTCCTATCATTGCTACGCAGACGACACACAACTAATCTTCTCCTTTCCCCCTTCTGATAACCAGGTGGCGAATCGCATCTCTGCATGTCTGGCAGACATATCAGTATGGATGACGGATCACCACCTCAAGCTGAACCTTGGCAAGACGGAGCTGCTCTTCCTCCCGGGGAAGGACTGCCCGTTCCATGATCTCGCCATCACGGTTGACAACTCCGTTGTGTCCTCCTCCCAGAGTGCGAAGAGCCTTGGCGTGACCCTGGACAACACCCTGACCCGATCCTGTAGGTTCATGCTCTACAACATTCGGAGAGTACGACCCTGCCTTACACAGGAAGCGGCACAGGTCCTAATCCAGGCACTTGTCATCTCCCGTCTGGATTACTGCAACTCGCTGTTGGCTGGGCTCCCTGCCTGTGCCATTAAACCCCTACAACTCATCCAAAATGCCGCAGCCCGTCTGGTGTTCAACCTTCCCAAGTTCTCTCACGTCACCCCGCTCCTCCGCACACTACACTGGCTTCCAGTTGAAGCTCGCATCTGCTACAAGACCATGGTGCTTGCCTACGGAGCTGTGAGGGGAACGGCACCTCCGTACCTTCAGGCTCTGATCAGTCCCTACACCCAAACGAGGGCATTGCGTTCATCCACCTCTGGCCTGCTGGCTCCCCTACCTCTGCTGAAGCACAGTTCCCGCTCAGCCCAGTCAAAACTGTTCCCAATGGTGGAACAAGCTCCCTCACGACGCCAGGACAGCGGAGTCACTCACCACCTTCTGGAGACATTTGAAACCCCACCTCTTTAAGGAACACCTGGGATAGGGTAAAGTAATCATTCTACCCCCCAATGCCCCAGGTACATGTGGGTTCTATTCCCCAGGTACATGTGGGTTCAATGCCCCAGGTACATGTGGGTTCAATGCCCCAGGTACATGTGGGTTCAATGCCCCAGGTACATGTGGGTTCAATGCCCCAGGTACATGTGGGTTCTATTCCCCAGGTACATGTGGGTTCAATGCCCCAGGTACATGTGGGTTCAATGCCCCAGGTACATGTGGGTTCAATGCCCCAGGTACATGTGGGTTCAATGCCCAAGGAACATGTGGGTTCAATGCCCCAGGTACATGTGGGTTCAATGCCCCAGGTACATGTGGGTTCAATGCCCAAGGAACATGTGGGTTCAATGCCAAAAACGCAGGTTAGTGTTTTTCTTCATGAATCTTGTTCTAGAGGGAGCTCTGCAGAGTGGTCAATAACTGGCACAGCTACAAAGTTATAAAAACAGATTTTAAACCTTAACCTTAACCCTAACCGTACTGCTAACCCTAATGCCTAACCCTAACCTTAAATTAAGACCAAAAAGCACATTTTTGTTTTCATGAATAAATCCTATCTCCCGGAATAGAAACATTAATAAGTTACCATGCACACAGAGCTTTACTGTAATGTACTGACACCGTGCTCTCTCTCTTTCTCTCTCTCTCTCTCTCTCTCTCTCTCTCTCTCTCTCTCTCCCTCTCTCTCTCTCTCTCTCTCTCTCTCTCTCTCTCTCGCTCTCTCTCTCTCTCTCTCTCTCTCTCTCTCTCTCTCTCTCTCTCTCTCTCTCTCTCTCTCTCTCTCTCTCTCTCTCTCTCTCTCTCTGTCTCTCTGTCTCTCTCACTCTCTCTGTCCCTCTGTCTCTCTGTCTCTCTCTGTCCCTCTGTCTCTCTCTCTCTCTCTCTCTCTCTCTCTCTCTCTCTCTCTCTCTCTCTCTCTCTCTCTGTCTCTCTGTCTCTCTGTCCCTCTGTCTCTCTGTCTCTCTCTGTCCCTCTGTCTCTCTCTCTCCCTGTCTCTCTCTCTCTCTCTCTCTTTCTCTCTCCCACTCTCTTTTAGGTGCCATAAAAAGGCTTCTAAACAGCTTCTACCCCCAAGCCATAAGACTCCTGAACATCTGGTGGATCTTTTTATGATCAAATGGGTTGAACCAAGGGTTTCCATTCAGGTGAGTGAAGTTCCACCACCTCGGGGTTGAGAGAGAGCAAAGACAGACAGTCAGTCTGGGACAACAGCTTCTTCCTCCCTCCTCCTCCTCCTCCTCCTCCTCCTCCTCCTCCTCTCCTCTTCTTTCTCCTCCTCCTCCCTCCTCCTCCTCCTCCCTCTCCCCCCCCCCCTTTCTCTCCTCCCTCCCTCCTCCTCCTCTCCTCCTCCTCCTCCTCCTCCTTTCCTCTCCTCCTCCTCCTCCTCCTCCTTTCTCTCCTCCTCCTCCTCCACCTCCTCCTCCTCCTCCTCCTCCTCCTCCTCCTCCTTTCTCTCCTCCTCCTCCTCCTCCTCCCTCCTCCTCTCCTCCTCCTCACTCCTCCCCTCTCCTCCTCCTCCTCCTCCTCCTTTCTCTCCTCCTCTCCTCCTCCTCTCCTCCTCCTCCTCCTCCACCTCTCCTCCTCCTTTTTCTCCTCCTCCCCTCGTCCACCTCCTCCTCCTCCACCTCCACCTCCTCCTCCTCCTCCTCCTCCTCCTCCTCCTCCTCCTCCTCCTCCTCCTCCTCCTCCTCTCAGTAGTAAACAGATGGTCTACAATGTCTATTATTTTTTTCTGATCACATTAGCATCCAGAGTTAACTGGCACAATTTGCACAATGAGCTTCCTTGAGTTAGTGAATTACTTTTTTCACTAATTGTCAGTAATTATCAAGGCGAACAAGTGGAATCATCCTCTCCCAGTGGAGGAGAAACACAATATGGGGCAGGGGTGTCACCGGGGGAGTGAGAGGGAGGGAGAGGCTGTGGGAGGCAGGGGGGTGAGAAGGAGGGAGAGGCTGTGGGAGGCAGGGGGGTGAGAGGGAGGGAGAGGCTGTGGGAGGCAGGGGGGTGAGAGGGAGGGAGAGGCTGTGGGAGGCAGGGGGGTGAGAGGGAGGGAGAGGGAGGGAGAGGCTGTGGGAGGCAGGGGGGTGAGAGGGAGGGAGAGGCTGTGGGAGGCAGGGGGGGTGAGAAGGAGGGATTGGCTGTGGGAGGCAGGGGGGTGAGAGGGAGGGAGAGGCTGTGGGAGGCAGGGGGGTGAGAAGGAGGGAGAGGCTGTGGGAGGCAGGGGGGTGAGAAGGAGGGAGAGGCTGTGGGAGGCAGGGGGGTGAGAAGGAGGGAGAGGCTGTGGGAGGCAGGGGGTGAGAAGGAGGGAGAGGCTGTGGGAGGCAGGGGGTGAGAAGGAGGGAGAGGCTGTGGGAGGCAGGGGGGTGAGAGGGAGGGAGAGGCTGTGACCAGTCAGAAACACTACCAATCAATGTATAGTAGAATGAACATATACAGGACCAGTCAGAAACACTACCAATAAATGTATAGTAGAATGAACATATACAGGACCAGTCAGAAACACTACCAATCATTTACATTTACATTTACGTCATTTAGCAGACGCTCTTATCCAGAGCGACTTACAGTTAGTGAATACATTTATTTTTTTATTTTTTTTATACTGGCCCCCCGTGGGAATCGAACCCACAACCCTGGCATTGCAAACGCCATTCTCTATCAACTGAGCTACATCCCTGCCGGCCATTCCCTCCCCTACCCTGGACGACGCTGGGCCAATTGTGCGCCGCCCATGAGTCTCCCGGTCGCGGACGGCTGCGACAGAGCCTGGATTCGAACCAGGATCTCTAGTGGCACAATTAGCACTGCGATGCAGTGCCTTAGACCACTGCGCCACTCAGGAGGGAGGGGTCCTTGCCAGATGTGCGTAATGATGAGTTGCCAGGTATGCGTAATAAAGGGTGCCAGATGTGCGTAATGATGGGTTGCCAGGTGTGCCTAATAAGGGTTGCCAGGTGTGTGTAATAAGGGTTGCCAGGTGTGCGTAATAAAGGGTGCCAGATGTGCGTAATGATGGGTTGCCAGGTGTGCCTAATAAGGGTTGCCAGGTGTGTGTAATAAGGGTTGCCATGTGTGCCTAATAAGGGTTGCCAGGTGTGCCTAATAAGGGTTGCCAGGTGTGCGTAATAAGGGTTGCCAGGTGTGCCTTATAAGGGTTGCCAGGTGTGCCTAATAAGGGTTGCCAGATGTGCGTAATAAGGGTTGCCAGATGTGCGTAATAAGGGTTGCCAGGTGTGCGTAATGATGGCTTTCCAGGTGTCCGTAATAAGGGTTGCCAGGTGTGCGTAATGATGGGTTTCCAGGTGTGCGTAATAAGGGTTGCCAGATGTGCGTAATGATGGGTTGCCAGTTGTGTGTAATAAGGGTTTCCAGGTGTGCGTAATAAGGGTTGCCAGGTGTGCGTAAAAAGGGTTGCCAGGTGTGCCTAATAAGGGTTGCCAGCTGTGCGTAATGATGGGTTGCCAGGACCGGTGTTTAGTAAACCGGGGATGTCGAGCGCCGGTGCGGGGGATGAGTGGGAGTGACAACCTTATTCCTTATGATACATTTTTTGACCGTCTTTTTTTTCCATTATTTTATCAAATATTTTTATTTATATTTTTTGGGCACACCTAAAGGGGTCCTAACATTCAAAATCAAATAGCTAAATGATCTTTGGTATGAACTTCTTAAAACAATTCCATATGTCAGCTTAGAACCCCCCCAACAGTTTACACCCAGTAAGACTTTTAGGGATTTAGCCCATCGTGACAAACAACTGACTTCCTACCCAATAATCCAGTTGAATTTGATATTTTCCTCAAAGTTTTCCACTAACTTTTTTTTTACAAACTTTCTACAATTGTGTACCATATAGGCACTTGTTTAATGCCAGTATTTGAAGACTAAGAACTCCCAGTAGAATGTATTGCATATCAGAAACAGAAAGGCTGTCAGCAATAATCTCTACACACAGTCTTTAGTCCTGAATACAGCATTATTAACTATATCTCATTATTAACTATATCTCATTATTAACTATATCTGTATTCAAATAATAACAGTGAAAAGGATTCAGCCCCACATTGATTGGTAGTGTTTCTGACTGGTCCTGTATATGTTCATTCTACTATACATTGATTGTTATTACGCACATCTGGCAACCCTTATTACGCACACCTGGAAACCCATCATTATGCACACCTGGCAACCCTTATTACACACACCTGGAAACCCATCATTACGCACACCTGGCAACCCTTATTACGCACATCTGGCAACCCTTATTACGCACACCTGGCAACCCTTATTACGCACATCTGGCAACCCTTATTAGGCACAGCTGGCAACCCTTATTAGGCACAGCTGGCAACCCTTATTAGGCACACCTGGCAACCCTTATTACACACACCTGGCAACCCTTATTACGCACACCTGGCAACCCATCATTACGCACACCTGGCAACCCTTATTAGGCACACCTGGCAACCCTTATTAGGCACACCTGGCAACCCATCATTATGCACACCTGGCAACCCTTATTAGGCACACCTGGCAACCCTTATTAGGCACACCTGGCAACCCTTATTAGGCACACCTGGCAACCCTTATTACGCACACCTGGCAACCCTTATTAGGCACACCTGGACTTCATCACTACCCTGATTACTTCCCCTTTATCTAGTACTCCCTAGCATCACTCTTCAGGCAGTATTGGTTCTGTGTTCATGTCCAGACGCGGCTCCTGTTTCTGTATTGCGGTATGTTCTCTATTATTAAACTCACCAACTGCACCTGCTTCCTGACTCCCACTGTCATTGTTACAAAGGTTTAGAAGTGTAGGTCCTGTATCTAGGAGACATAAGAAGGCTCAGGAAATATTTCAACATTTTTGGACGTATTTAACACCTTATTTTTGTTGGCACAAAGCTACATCCATACTTCCAACACCATCATGTTGGTGAGAGTCTCCCCTTTCTACAGTGGGGTCAAACGGTTCAGACGGTCGTAGAGCAAAACGGAGAACACCGTCATGTTGGTGAGAGTCTCCCCTTTCTACAGTGGGGTCAAACGGTTCAGACGGTCGTAGAGCAAAACGGAGAACACCGTCATGTTGGTGAGAGTCTCCCCTTTCTACAGTGGGGTCAAACGGTTCAGACGGGTCGTAGAGCAAAAGCGGAGAACACCGTCATATTGGTGAGAGTCTCCCCTTTCTACAGTGGGGTCAAACGGTTCAGACGGTCGTAGAGCAAAACGGAGAACACCGTCATGTTGGTGAGAGTCTCCCCTTTCTACAGTGGGGTCAAACGGTTCAGACGGTGAGCAAACTTGGGAGAGTCAGAGGTCGAGAGCAAAACGGAGAACACCATCATGTTGGTGAGAGTCTCCCCTTTCTACAGTGGGGTCAAACGGTTCAGACGGTCGTAGAGCAAAACGGAGAACACCATCATGTTGGTAAGAGTCTCCCCTTTCTACAGTGGGGTCAAACGGTTCAGACGCTACAGACGGAAGTTGACACATCAGCGTTGCCGACTTCAGACGAGTCCCATGACACTTGCGGAGGTCGTAGAGGAAAACCGGAGAACACCATATTGGTCTGTAGGACAAACCGTTAGGATGCTACAGACGTTTTTTCGTGAGAAGACCGATTTTCGGGACGTCTACTGGTCTGACAATCTGCGCTGTAAATCAGTCACTTTCCACCGCAGATATGAAAGGGTGACATAGGGGGAGGTGGTGTATTGAGAGACAGCCCATGTAGAAAAGGTAACTATCTTAAACTGACTAATTTTGATGGGGATGTTGTTATTATGTTACTTAGATTGACCCACCGGTGCGTCAATAGACTCTAGGGGGGATATTATCAAAAGATTAAACTGTTTTGCTCCAAATGTCAAGTTGTGGAGAGCAAACCATGAGAGAGAGGGAGGCAGAAGGAAACGGGAAATGCAGAGACCAAAGCTTTGGTTAAAAATGTCAAACGTGATCGTACAGTGATTCTTTTGTCCAAACACACTGGACATCATAGAACCAGCCGCATGCTTTGTACTTTCACAATAGGTCAAAGATCAAAATCATCTCCAACAAAACATTAATCATTTATCAGAAGAAGAAGCATTTCCCTCTAGTTGTTTTTCGCGGCCAAAAGGGAAATTGGATTTTGCCCTCTTCCACAATGACTGCTATGATCTGATAGTGTCTCCAGCGCATAATCGTTATCTGGGCCCTGCAACATTTGTCCAAAACATATTGCTAAATATGGAAAAGGGTTTACAGACCGCCTTTCTTCTGAAGGCACTGCGGCGGCGCTGGAAACCAGAGAGACACTCACATAAATCTACCAGACGCCAGACTGTCATGTGACGTGAACACTGCCTGTTACAGAAGAGGTTGAGGAGACTCTTCAATCAGAGACCATGATGCGTACCGAATGGCACCCTATTCCCTACACAGACCCTATGGGCCCCGGTATAAAGGAGTGCACTATATGGCTCCCTATTCCCTACACAGACCCTATGGGCCCTGGTCTAAAGGAGTGCACTATATGGCTCCCTATTCCCTACACAGACCCTATGGGCCCCGGTCTAAAGGAGTGCACTATATGGCACCCTATTCCCTACACAGACCCTATGGGCCCCGGTCTAAAGGAGTGCACTATATGGCACCCTATTCCCTACACAGACCCTATGGGCCCCGGTCTAAAGTAGTGCACTGTATAGGGAATAGGGTACCATTTGGGACACCGTCCATAGATATTCCTATCCTGTAGGTGTCTTTAAATCAACAGGATTAACATGAACACCGAACACATCATAGGATACAAAGCAACGGTGAACTAGGAGTCCCATGCAGCTCATTCCTATACAGAACACACTCACCAACACCACCATCAGAACACACTCACCAACACCACCATCAGAACACACTCACCAACACCACCATCAGAACACACTCACCAACACCACCATCAGAACAAACTCTCACCAACACCACCATCGGAACACACTCACCAACACCACCATCAGAACACACTCACCAACACCACCATCAGAACACACTCACCAACACCACCATCAGAACACACTCACTAACACCACCATCAGAACACACTCACCAACACCACCATCAGAACACACTCACCAACACCACCATCAGAACACACTCACCAACACCACCATCAGAACACACTCACCAACACCACCATCAGAACACACTCACCAACACCACCATCAGAACACACTCACCAACACCACCATCAGAACACACTCACCAACACCACCATCAGAACACACTCACCAACACCACCATCAGAACACACTCACCAACACCACCATCAGAACACACTCACCAACACCACCATCAGAACACACTCACCAACACCGCCATCAGAACACACTCACCAACACCGCCATCAGAACACACTCACCAACACCACCATCAGAACACACTCACCAACACCACCATCAGAACACACTCACCAACACCACCATCAGAACACACTCACCAACACCACCATCAGAACACACTCACCAACACCACCATCAGAACACACTCACTAACACCACCATCAGAACACACTCACCAACACCACCATCAGAACACACTCACCAACACCACCATCAGAACACACTCACCAACACCACCATCAGAACACACTCACCAACACCACCATCAGAACACACTCACCAACACCACCATCAGAACACACTCACCAACACCACCATCAGAACACACTCACCAACACCACCATCAGAACACACTCACCAACACCACCATCAGAACACACTCACCAACACCACCATCAGAACACACTCACCAACACCACCATCAGAACACACTCACCAACACCACCATCAGAACACACTCACCAACACCACCATCAGAACACACTCACCAACACCACCATCAGAACACACTCACCAACACCACCATCAGAACACACTCACCAACACCACCATCAGAACACACTACCAACACCACCATCAGAACACACTCACCAACACCACCATCAGAACACACTCACCAACACCACCATCAGAACACACTCACCAACACCACCATCAGAACACACTCACCAACACCACCATCAGAACACACTCACCAACACCACCATCAGAACACACTCACCAACACCACCATCAGAACACACTCACCAACACCACCATCAGAACACACTCACCAACACCACCATCAGAACACACTCACCAACACCACCATCAGAACACACTCACCAACACCACCATCAGCCTCACCACCATCAGAACACACTCACCAACACCACCATCAGAACACACTCACCAACACCACCATCAGAACACACTCACCAACACCACCATCAGAACACACTCACCAACACCACCATCAGAACACACTCACCAACACCACCATCAGAACACACTCACCAACACCACCATCAGAACACACTCACCAACACCACCATCAGAACACACTCACCAACACCACCATCAGAACACACTCACCAACACCACCATCAGAACACACTCACCAACACCACCATCAGAACACACTCACCAACACCACCATCAGAACACACTCACCAACACCACCATCAGAACACACTCACCAACACCACCATCAGAACACACTCACCAACACCACCATCAGAACACACTCACCAACACCACCATCAGAACACACTCACCAACACCACCATCAGAACACACTCACCAACACCACCATCAGAACACACTCACCAACACCACCATCAGAACACACTCACCAACACCACCATCAGAACACACTCACCAACACCACCATCAGAACACACTCACCAACACCGCCATCAGAACACACTCACCAACACCACCATCAGAACACACTCACCAACACCACCATCAGAACACACTCACCAACACCACCATCAGAACACACTCACCAACACCACCACATCAGAACACACTCACCAACACCGCCATCAGAACACACTCACCAACACCACCATCAGAACACACTCACCAACACCACCATCAGAACACACTCACCAACACCGCCATCAGAACACACTCACCAACACCACCATCAGAACACACTCACCAACACCACCATCAGAACACACTCCCCACACCACCATCAGAACACACTCACCACCATCAGAACACACTCACCAACACCACCATCAGAACACACTCACCAACACCACCATCAGAACACACTCACCAACACCACCATCAGAACACACTCACCAACACCACCATCAGAACACACTCACCAACACCACCATCAGAACACACTCACCAACACCACCATCAGAACACACTCACCAACACCACCATCAGAACACACTCACCAACACCACCATCAGAACACACTCACCAACACCACCATCAGAACACACTCACCAACACCACCATCAGAACACACTCACCAACACCACCATCAGAACACACTCACCAACACCACCATCAGAACACACTCACCAACACCACCATCAGAACACACTCACCAACACCACCATCAGAACACACTCACCAACACCACCATCAGAACACACTCACCAACACCACCATCAGAACACACTCACCAACACCACCATCAGAACACACTCACCAACACCACCATCAGAACACACTCACCAACACCACCATCAGAACACACTCACCAACACCACCATCAGAACACACTCACCAACACCACCATCAGAACACACTCACCAACACCACCATCAGAACACACTCACCAACACCACCATCAGAACACACTCACCAACACCACCATCAGAACACACTCACCAACACCACCATCAGAACACACTCACCAACACCGCCATCAGAACACACTCACCAACACCACCATCAGAACACACTCACCAACACCACCATCAGAACACACTCACCAACACCACCATCAGAACACACTCACCAACACCACCATCAGAACACACTCACCAACACCACCATCAGAACACACTCACCAACACAACCACCATCAGAACACACTCACCAACACCGCCATCAGAACACACTCACCAACACCGCCATCAGAACACACTCACCAACACCACCATCAGAACACACTCACCAACACCGCCATCAGAACACACTCACCAACACCACCATCAGAACACACTCACCAACACCACCATCAGAACACACTCACCAACACCACCATCAGAACACACTCACCAACACCACCATCAGAACACACTCACCAACACCACCATCAGAACACACTCACCAACACCGCCATCAGAACACACTCACCAACACCACCATCAGACACACACTCACCAACACCACCATCAGAACACACTCACCAACACCGCCATCAGAACACACTCACCAACACCACCATCAGAACACACTCACCAACACCACCATCAGAACACACTCACCAACACCACCATCAGAACACACTCACCAACACCACCATCAGAACACACTCACCAACACCACCATCAGAACACACTCACCAACACCGCCATCAGAACACACTCACCAACACCACCATCAGAACACACTCACCAACACCACCATCAGAACACACTCACCAACACCACCATCAGAACACACTCACCAACACCGCCATCAGAACACACTCACCAACACCACCATCAGAACACACTCACCAACACCACCATCAGAACACACTCACCAACACCACCATCAGAACACACTCACCAACACCACCATCAGAACACACTCACCAACACCGCCATCAGAACACACTCACCAACACCACCATCAGAACACACTCACCAACACCACCATCAGAACACACTCACCAACACCACCATCAGAACACACTCACCAACACCACCATCAGAACACACTCACCAACACCACCATCAGAACACACTCACCAACACCACCATCAGAACACACTCACCAACACCACCATCAGAACACACTCACCAACACCACCATCAGAACACACTCACCAACACCACCATCAGAACACACTCACCAACACCACCATCAGAACACACTCACCAACACCACCATCAGAACACACTCACCAACACCACCATCAGAACACACTCACCAACACCACCATCAGAACACACTCACCAACACCACCATCAGAACACACTCACCAACACCACCATCAGAACACACTCACCAACACCACCATCAGAACACACTCACCAACACCACCATCAGAACACACTCACCAACACCACCATCAGAACACACTCACCAACACCACCATCAGAACACACTCACCAACACCACCATCAGAACACACTCACCAACACCACCATCAGAACACACTCACCAACACCACCATCAGAACACACTCACCAACACCACCATCAGAACACACTCACCAACACCACCATCAGAACACACTCACCAACACCACCATCAGAACACACTCACCAACACCACCATCAGAACACACTCACCAACACCACCATCAGAACACACTCACCAACACCACCATCAGAACACACTCACCAACACCACCATCAGAACACACTCACCAACACCACCATCAGAACACACTCACCAACACCACCATCAGAACACACTCACCAACACCGCCATCAGAACACACTCACCAACACCGCCATCAGAACACACTCACCAACACCACCATCAGAACACACTCACCAACACCACCATCAGAACACACTCACCAACACCACCATCAGAACACACTCACCAACACCGCCATCAGAACACACTCACCAACACCACCATCAGAACACACTCACCAACACCACCATCAGAACACACTCACCAACACCACCATCAGAACACACTCACCAACACCACCATCAGAACACACTCACCAACACCACCATCAGAACACACTCACCAACACCACCATCAGAACACACTCACCAACACCACCATCAGAACACACTCACCAACACCACCATCAGAACACACTCACCAACACCACCATCAGAACACACTCACCAACACCACCATCAGAACACACTCACCAACACCACCATCAGAACACACTCACCAACACCGCCATCAGAACACACTCACCAACACCACCATCAGAACACACTCACCAACACCACCATCAGAACACACTCACCAACACCTCCATCAGAACACACTCACCAACACCACCATCAGAACACACTCACCAACACCACCCATCAGAACACACTCACCAACACCACCATCAGAACACACTCACCAACACCGCCATCAGAACACACTCACCAACACCGCCATCAGAACACACTCACCAACACCGCCATCAGAGCACACTCACTAACACCACCATCAGAACACACTCACCAACACCACCATCAGAACACACTCACCAACACCACCATCAGAACACACTCACCAACACCACCATCAGAACACACTCACCAACACCACCATCAGAACACACTCACCAACACCACCATCAGAACACACTCACCAACACCACCATCAGAACACACTCACCAACACCACCATCAGAACACACTCACCAACACCACCATCAGAACACACTCACCAACACCACCATCAGAACACACTCACCAACACCACCATCAGAACACACTCACCAACACCACCATCAGAACACACTCACCAACACCGCCATCAGAACACACTCACCAACACCACCATCAGAACACACTCACCAACACCACCATCAGAACACACTCACCAACACCACCATCAGAACACACTCACCAACACCACCATCAGAACACACTCACCAACACCACCATCAGAACACACTCACCAACACCGCCATCAGAACACACTCACCAACACCGCCATCAGAACACACTCACCAACACCGCCATCAGAACACACTCACCAACACCACCATCAGAACACACTCACCAACACCGCCATCAGAACACACTCACCAACACCACCATCAGAACCAACTCACCAACACCACCATCAGAACACAATCACCAACACCACCATCAGAACACACTCACCAACACCGCCATCAGAACACACTCACCAACACCGCCATCAGAACACACTCACCAACACCGCCATCAGAACACACTCACCAACACCACCATCAGAACACACTCACCAACACCACCATCAGAACACACTCACCAACACCACCATCAGAACACACTCACCAACACCACCATCAGAACACACTCACCAACACCACCATCAGAACACACTCACCAACACCACCATCAGAACACACTCACCAACACCACCATCAGAACACACTCACCAACACCGCCATCAAAACACACTCACCAACACCGCCATCAGAACACACTCACCAACACCACCATCAGTACACACTCACCAACACCGCCATCAGAACACACTCACCAACACCACCATCAGAACACACTCACCAACACCACCATCAGAACACACTCACCAACACCACCATCAGAACACACTCACCAACACCACCATCAGAACACACTCACCAACACCGCCATCAGAACACACTCACCAACACCGCCATCAGAACACACTCACCAACACCACCATCAGAACACACTCACCAACACCGCCATCAGAACACACTCACCAACACCGCCATCAGAACACACTCACCAACACCGCCATCAGAACACACTCACCAACACCACCATCAGAACACACTCACCAACACCGCCATCACTGCTGCCTGACAACTGGAACTGATCACCGGAACTGTTTCAGAAATGGCCTATTATAGCTGACGGAACTGTTTCAGAAATGACCTATTATAGCTGACGGAACTGTTTCAGAAATGACCTATTATAGCTGACAGAACTGTTTCAGAAATGACCTATTATAGCTGACGGAACTGTTTCAGAAATGACCTATTATAGCTGACGGAACTGTTTCAGAAATGACCTATTATAGCTGACGGAACTGTTTCAGAAAGGACCTATTATAGCTGACGGAACTGTTTCAGAAATGACCTATTATAGCTGACGGAACTGTTTCAGAAATGACCTATTATAGCTGACGGAACTGTTTCAGAAAGGACCTATTATAGCTGACGGAACTGTTTCAGAAATGACCTATTATAGCTGACGGAACTGTTTCAGAAATGACCTATTATAGCTGACGGAACTGTTTCAGAAATGACCTATTATAGCTGACTGAACTGTTTCAGAAATGACCTATTATAGCTGACGGAACTGTTTCTGAAATTACCTATTATAGATGACGGTTCCACTGTAGCTGGCTCAACAAATGGTCCTGTTCTCAAAACGCACAGAGGCCCGACACGCTGAGAGATGACACGACACACAGACAGACACACACAGACACACACACACACAGACACACACACACACACACACACACAGACACAAACACACAGACACACCCAGACACACACACACACAGACACACACACACACAAACAGACACACACACAGACACACACACACACAGACACACACACACACACACACACACACACACACACACACACACACACACACACACACACACACAGACACACACACACAGACACACACAGACACACACACACACAGACACACACAGACACACACACACAGACACACAGACACACACACACACAGACACACACAGACACACACACACACACACACACACACACACACACAGACACACACACACACACACACACACACACAGACACACACACACACACACACACAGACACACACACACACAGACACACACACCCAGACACACACACACACACACACACACACACACACACACACACACATACACACACACACACACACACACACACACACCCAGAGACCCTGTAACCACAGAGAGTTTATACATCATGTATTATTATAATCTGTTGGTGTGGAGGGTTGGACTGTCTCACTGCTCTGACTGGACGGTCTCACTGCTCTGACTGGACTGTCTCACTGCTCTGACTGGACTGTCTCACTGCTCTGACTGGACTGTCTCACTGCTCTGACTGGACTGTCTCACTGCTCTGACTGGACTGTCTCACTGCTCTGACTGGACTGTCTCACTGCTCTGACTGGACTGTCTCACTGCTCTGACTGGACTGTCTCACTGCTCTGACTGGACTGTCTCACTGCTCTGACTGGACTGTCTCACTGCTCTGACTGGACTGTCTCACTGCTCTGACTGGACTGTCTCACTGCTCTGACTGGACTGTCTCACTGCTCTGACTGGACTGTCTCACTGCTCTGACTGGACTGTCTCACTGCTCTGACTGGACTGTCTCACTGCTCTGACTGGACTGTCTCACTGCTCTGACTGGACTGTCTCACTGCTCTGACTGGACTGTCTCACTGCTCTGACTGGACTGTCTCACTGCTCTGACTGGACTGTCTCACTGCCCTGACTGGACTGTCTCACTGCTCTGACTGGACTGTCTCACTGCTCTGACTGGACTGTCTCACTGCTCTGACTGGACTGTCTCACTGCTCTGACTGGACTGTCTCTCTGCTCTGACTGGACTGTCTCACTGCTCTGACTGGACTGTCTCACTGCTCTGACTGGACTGTCTCACTGCCCTGACTGGACTGTCTCACTGCTCTGACTGGACTGTCTCACTGCTCTGACTGGACTGTCTCACTGCTCTGACTGGACTGTCTCACTGCTCTGACTGGACTGTCTCACTGCTCTGACTGGAGGCAGAATGATAGATCCCTGTGTGTGACTGCTGGATCATTCCAACAGCATTAATATCTCAGCTCAGATCACGACATCATCCAGACACACATCTGTTAGTGGAGCTCGCCACGCTATGAAGAGCCCACGGCCCTGGAGCCTCGACAGCTGGGGAAAGAATTCCCCCCCTTTCTACTTTTCTTTACTTCTGCATATTTTTTATACTGAATGTTATAAGATCTTCAACCAAAACCTAATATTAGATAAAGGGAACCTAATATTAGATAACTATACCCCCTGCTACACCTCCCCATTCCATACACTATACCCCCTGCTACACCTCCCCATTCCATACACTATACCCCCTGCTACACCTCCCCATTCCATACACTATACCCCTGCTATACCTCCCCATTCCCCCTGCTACACCTCCCCATTCCATACACTATACCCCCCTGCTACACCTCCCCATTCCATACACTATACCCCTGCTACACCTCCCCATTCCATACACTATACCCCCTGCTACACCTCCCCATTCCCCCTGCTACACCTCCCCATTCCATACACTATACCCCCTGCTACACCTCCCCATTCCATACACTATACCCCTGCTACACCTCCCCATTCCATACACTATACCCCCTGCTACACCTCCCCATTCCATACACTATACCCCCTGCTATACCTCCCCCATTCCATACACTATACCCCCTGTTACACCTCCCCATTCCATACACTATACCCCCTGCTACACCTCCCCATTCCCCCTGCTACACCTCCCCATTCCATACACTATACCCCCTGCTACACCTCCCCATTCCATACACTATACCCCCTGCTACACCTCCCCATTCCATACACTATACCCCCAGCTACACCTCCCCATTCCCCCTGCTACACCTCCCCATTCCATACACTATACCCCAGCTACACCTCCCCATTCCCCCTGCTACACCTCCCCATTCCATACACTATACCCCCTGCTACACCTCCCCATTCCATACACTATACCCCCTGCTACACCTCCCCATTCCATACACTATACCCCCTGTTACACCTCCCCCATTCCATACACTATACCCCCTGCTATATCTCCCCATTCCATACACTATACCCCCTGCTACACCTCCCCATTCCATACACTATACCCCCTGCTACACCTCCCCATTCCATACACTATACCCCCTGCTATACCTCCCCATTCCCCCTGCTACACCTCCCCATTCCATACACTATACCCCCTGCTACACCTCCCCATTCCCTACACTATACCCCCAGCTACACCTCCCCATTCCCCCTGCTACACCTCCCCATTCCATACACTATACCCCTGCTACACCTCCCCATTCCCCCTGCTACACCTCCCCATTCCATACACTATACCCCCTGCTACACCTCCCCATTCCATACACTATACCCCCTGCTACACCTCCCCATTCCATACACTATACCCCCTGCTACACCTCCCCATTCCATACACTATACCCCCTGCTACACCTCCCCATTCCCCCTGCTACACCTCCCCATTCCATACACTATACCCCCTGCTACACCTCCCCATTCCATACACTATACCCCTGCTACACCTCCCCATTCCATACACTATACCCCCTGCTACACCTCCCCATTCCATACACTATACCCCCTGCTACACCTCCCCATTCCATACACTATACCCCCTGCTACACCTCCCCATTCCATTCACTATACCCCCTGCTACACCTACCCATTCCATACACTATGCCCCTGCTACACCTCCCCATTCCATACACTATACCCCCTGCTACACCTCCCCATTCCATTCACTATACCCCCTGCTACACCTCCCCATTCCCCCTGCTACACCTCCCCATTCCATACACTATACCCCCTGCTACACCTCCCCATTCCATACACTATACCCCCTGCTACACCTCCCCCATTCCCCCTGCTACACCTCCCCATTCCATACACTATACCCCCTGCTACACCTCCCATTCCATACACTATACCCCCTGCTACACCTCCCCCATTCCCCCTGCTACACCTCCCCATTCCATACACTATACCCCCTGCTACACCTCCCCATTCCCCCTGCTACACCTCCCCATTCCATACACTATACCCCCTGCTACACCTCCCCATTCCCCCTGCTACACCTCCCCATTCCATACACTATACCCCCTGCTACACCTCCCCATTCCATACACTATACCCCCTGCTACACCTCCCCATTCCATACACTATACCCCCTGCTACACCTTCCCATTCCATACACTATACCCCCTGCTACACCTCCCCCATTCCATACACTATACCCCCTGCTACACCTCCCCATTCCATACACTATACCCCCTGCTATACCTCCCCATTCCATACACTATACCCCCTGCTACACCTCCCCATTCCATACACTATACCCCCCTGCTACACCTCCCCATTCCCCCTGCTACACCTCCCCATTCCATACACTATACCCCCTGCTACACCTCCCCCATTCCATACACTATAGCCCCTGCTACACCTCCCCATTCCCCTGCTACACCTCCCCATTCCATACACTATACCCCCTGCTACACCTCCCCATTCCATACACTATACCCCCTGTTACACCTCCCCATTCCATACACTATACCCCCTGCTACACCTCCCCATTCCATACACTATACCCCCTGCTACACCTCCCCATTCCATACACTATACCCCCTGCTACACCTCCCCATTCCCCCTGCTACACCTCCCCATTCCATACACTATACCCCCTGCTACACCTCCCCATTCCATACACTATACCCCCTGCTACACCTCCCCATTCCATACACTATACCCCCTGCTACACCTCCCCATTCCATACACTATACCCCCTGCTACACCTACCCATTCCATACACTATACCCCCTGCTACACCTCCCCATTCCATACAC
>NW_025533636.1:77500-132500 GCF_020615455.1 Coregonus clupeaformis
AGGGGTGGGAACAGGATACGAACCCGGGTTAGGGTAAGGGTTAAGGTTAGGGTCAGGGTCAGGGTTAGGAGTAGGGTTGGGGGTAGGGTTAGGGTTAGGAGTAGGGTTAGGGTTAGGGTTAGGAGTAGGGTTGGGGGTAGGGTTAGGGTTAGGAGTAGGGTTGGGGTTAGGGTTAGGGGTAGGGTTGGGGGTAGGGTTAGGGTTAGGAGTAGGGTTGGGGGTAGGGTTAGGAGTTGGAACAGGATACGAACCCGGGTTAGGGTAAGGGTTAAGGTTAGGGTCAGTGGCGGGAGCAGGATACGAACCCAGGTTAGGGTGGGGTTAAGGTTAGGGGTTAGTTAGGGTTAGGGGTAGGGTTAGGGGTTAGGGTAAGGAGTTGGAACAGGATAAGGGTTAGGGTAAGGGTTAGGGTTAGGGTTAGGGTAGGGTTAGGGTTAGGTTGGGGTTAGGGTAAGGAGTTGGAACAGGATACGAACCCAGGTTAGGGTAAGGGTTAAGGTTAGGGTCAGGGGCGGGAGCAGGATACGAACCCGGGTTAGGGTAAGGGTTAAAGTTAGGGTCAGGGTTAAGGTCAGGGGAAGGGGGGGATTTGGAAGTGCCTCCAGAACCTGTGTAATGAGAGTTGTGGTCAGAAAGAGTGATTGACAGACTTGTGTTTTGTGGGTGTGTTAGCTGAATGGGAGAGAGGGCCGCCAAGGTACTGGTTTTTATGGTTCTGAGGTATCGTTTTGAGTAGCCTCTTTGTCTAAGTGCATGAAATAGTGTTTGAATTGCTGTGTCCAGATCGTTTTTACAGGAGGATATCCTATGGAACCGTATAATTTGGGATTTGACGATGCCTTTAAATGTATGTTTGGGATGATAACTCTGTTTATGGAGTAGAGCATGTGTATCTGTTGGTTTGAAATAGACTTTAGTGAGTAATGTTTTTTGGGATTGATTTATCTGATTAAAGAATACTGTGGTATCCAAGAAATGTACTTCACATGGATCTATTGTGTATTTAACCTTAATGGACGGGTGATGACTGTTGAGAATGCTGATGAATTCAGTGAATAGTTGGATGTCATGAGGCCAGGCTCCTATGATGTCGTCTAGAAATCTGTAATAAAATGTGGGTTGATGTGGGCACTTGGCCAATGCCTCTCTCTCCCATTCAGCCATGTAGATGTTTGCATATGCAGGGGCAAATTTCTTCCCCATAGCCGTTTCCCTCCACCTGCAAGTAGTGCCTATCATTGAATATAAAATCGTTGTGTGTGAGACTAATTTCTAATAATTGTAGTAATTCATTGTCTGGTCTATTCCTATCTGGGTGTGCATGGAGTAGATTTCTAACCGTCTGTATTCCTGTTGCTGTATTTATGTTGGTGTATAAGCTATCAATGTCTATAGTGAATATGTATGTTTGGGAGGGAACAACTATGGGTTTAATCTTCTCAAGGAAGTGGTAAGTGTCTCTGAGGTAGCTGGGGTGTCTAGTGGAGAGAGGGTTGATATGATGGTCAATATATTGAGCTATGTTGTATGATTCACTATTGCAGTCTGATACGATGGGCCTTCCAGGAGGAACTTCATGGGGAATTGTCCAGGTGTCTGGTTCCTTGTGAATTTTACAAAGTAGGTAAAACAGTCTGGGTCGTGGGGTGTCTGGTCCAAATAGAAAGTCTCGTTGTTTCTTATTGATGTACCGTTTATCATAAAGTGTTTGTATGATTCGGCGTAGCTTAGTCTGAGTCTGTGGTTGTAGGCTGTCTTCTATAGGTACATAGTACTTGGTGTTGGATAACTGTCTGTTTGCCTCATATGTGTATTGGTGTTTGTCTAGGATCACTGTTTTTGATCCCTTATCTGCTGGTTTCAATATTATGTGAGGGTTGTTTATAAGTTCTTTTATGGCTTGTCGTTCTATACTAGTGAGGTTGTCCTGTCTATCTGCCTGGGTGTGGTAGTTGTGAAGGGTGTCTTTGTCCGTTCTGATTAGATTCTGGACCCTCCCGTCTACCTGGGACAGTTTAGGTTCCCAGGTCGAAGGAAGGGTGAATGGTACGTAGTTGTCATTTGTCCGATAGTCAAAATAGTCGAGAAGTTTGAGTCGTCTATGGTATTTGTGAGTGTCCCTATGAAGTTCCTCCCAGTCGAATTTGATTGGACGGGGAATGAATGACAACCCTCTCTCCAGGAGTTGGGCCTGCGGTGCTGTAAGTTGAAAAGACTTTGACAAGTTCATGATGTTGGATAAGGAGGGGGGAACTGCCACCTCTACTGGAGGATCTACGGAAGGAACTGGAGGAGGTAGGGAGGGGGGGAGGGAAGGGGGTTGGGGAGAAATCAAAATTGTGCAGCTTGGTTGTTCCAAGTTGTGGTTAGACCCTATTATAAATTTAACTGATCACACCAATTTTCAAAAATGAGAGCTGCTGTGGTTGTTGTCCAGTGTATCCGGTCTGCTGTTGTGTGAAATGTGTCATGGGGTATCTCCAAGAGAAATGGGCAATGTGTAGCGATGTAACCATTAATAACTTTAAGGTTTCGTTTCTGGTCTGGTGAAAGGAGGTGTGAGTGGTTAATAATGGGGATGTAGATGATTGCGTTAGGGAAAGTAACTCTGGCTTCCTTATGCATTGCTGAAATCTGCTTAATTGAGGTTTTATATGGGTCATTATCCATATTGTTTATGCCCACCGAGAGAACCACCATACTGGTGTCCACGTGAACCTCTGTTTTCTCCAGGACCTTTATGAAATGATAAAAAGTTGCCCCGGGGTAGCTGTCCACTTGTATGTCTGGGTTGTGGAATGGAGGGATTCTGTTTACATTGGAGTCTCCCAACACCAGTATGGGTTTGTTTCCCTGAAAATTCCAATCCACCACCTTGTATTTTGGTCTGGCTTTGTGATATAATGGTTTCTGTAGGGTTGCTGGGAATGGGGGTTGATGCTGGGATTGTGGCTGAGGCTGGGGCTGTGATTGAGACTGGGGTGGGTGTATTGAGGCGCCAGTTATACAGGGGTCTTGGACTAGGGTTAGGGTTAGGGTTAGAGGAGATGTTAAGGCTCCCAGACACCAAGGGTTAGGGTTAGGGTTAGGGTTAGGGTTAGGGTTAGAGGAGATGTTAAGGCTCCCAGACACCAAGGGTTAGGGTTAGGGTTAGGGTTAGGGTTAGGGTTAGGGTTAGAGGAGATGTTAAGGCTCCCAGACACCAAGGGTTAGGGGTTAGGGTTAGGGTTAGGTTAGGGTTAGAGGAGATGTAAAGGCTCCCAGACACCAAGGGTTAGGGTTAGGGTTAGGGTTAGGGTTAGGGTTAGGGTTAGAGGAGATGTTAAGGCTCCCAGACACCAAGGGTTAGGGGTTAGGGTTAGGGTTAGGGTTAGGGTTAGAGGAGATGTTAAGGCTCCCAGACACCAAGGGTTAGGGTTAGGGTTAGGGTTAGGGTTAGGGTTAGAGGAGATGTTAAGGCTCCCAGACACCAAGGGTTAGGGTTAGGGTTAGGGTTAGGGTTAGGGTTAGGGTTAGAGGAGATGTTAAGGCTCCCAGACACCAAGGGTTAGGGTTAGGGTTAGGGTTAGGGTTAGGGTTAGAGGAGATGTTAAGGCTCCCAGACACCAAGGAGCCCGGAGTTACCAATGGAGTCCCAAATGGCACCCTATTTCCTACATAGTGCCCTGGTGGTCGGAAGTAGTACACTATATAGAGA
Organism: Coregonus clupeaformis; assembly: GCF_020615455.1. Taxonomy (NCBI): domain Eukaryota; kingdom Metazoa; phylum Chordata; class Actinopteri; order Salmoniformes; family Salmonidae; genus Coregonus; species Coregonus clupeaformis. The sequence goes on from NW_025533636.1 coordinate 81,198, forward strand.
ACAGGGTCGTCAGACAGACAGACAGACAGACAGACAGACAGACAACAATAGGAGATATTACTATAGAGTCAGGATGAAACCCCCTCTATCTCATTGACCTGGAGTGGAGCTTTCTGCTCAGTGAACAGTACAATAGTCTGGATTATCAGGAGCTTTTAGACAACTAGATATAACATCATCTCTCTCTGTAGACAACTAGATATAACATCATCTCTCTCTGTAGACAACTAGATATAACATCATCTCTCTCTGTAGACAACTAGATATAACATCATCTCTCTCTGTAGACAACTAGATATAACATCATCTCTCTCTGTAGACAACTAGATATAACATCATCTCTGTAGACAACTAGATATAACATCATCTCTCTCTGTAGACAACTAGATATAACATCATCTCTCTCTGTAGACAACTAGATATAACATCATCTCTCTCTGTAGACAACTAGATATAACATAATCTCTGTAGACAACTAGATATAACATCATCTCTCTCTGTAGACAACTAGATATAACATCATCTCTCTCTGTAGACAACTAGATATAACATCATCTCTGTAGACAACTAGATATAACATCATCTCTGTAGACAACTAGATATAACATCATCTCTCTCTGTAGACAACTAGATATAACATCATCTCTGTAGACAACTAGATATAACATCATCTCTCTCTGTAGACAACTAGATATAACATCATCTCTCTCTGTAGACAACTAGATATAACATCATCTCTCTCTGTAGACAACTAGATATAACATCATCTCTCTCTGTAGACAACTAGATATAACATCATCTCTGTAGACAACTAGATATAACATCATCTCTCTCTGTAGACAACTAGATATAACATCATCTCTCTCTGTAGACAACTAGATATAACATAATCTCTCTCTGTAGACAACTAGATATAACATCATCTCTGTAGACAACTAGATATAACATCATCTCTGTAGACAACTAGATATAACATCATCTCTGTAGACAACTAGATATAACATCATCTCTCTCTGTAGACAACTAGATATAACATCATCTCTGTAGACAACTAGATATAACATAATCTCTCTCTGTAGACAACTAGATATAACATCATCTCTCTCTGTAGACAACTAGATATAACATCATCTCTCTCTGTAGACAACTAGATATAACATCATCTCTGTAGACAACTAGATATAACATCATCTCTCTCTGTAGACAACTAGATATAACATCATCTCTCTCTGTAGACAACTAGATATAACATCATCTCTGTAGACAACTAGATATAACATCATCTCTGTAGACAACTAGATATAACATCATCTCTGTAGACAACTAGATATAACATCATCTCTCTCTGTAGACAACTAGATATAACATCATCTCTGTAGACAACTAGATATAACATCATCTCTCTCTGTAGACAACTAGATATAACATCATCTCTCTCTGTAGACAACTAGATATAACATCATCTCTGTAGACAACTAGATATAACATCATCTCTGTAGACATCTAGATATAACATCATCTCTGTAGACAACTAGATATAACATCATCTCTGTAGACAACTAGATATAACATCATCTCTCTCTGTGGACAACTAGATATAACATCATCTCTGTAGACAACTAGATATAACATCATCTCTGTAGACATCTAGATATATTATCTCTGTATACAACTGGATATAACATCATCTCTGTAGACAACTAGATATAACATCATCTCTGTAGACAACTAGATATAACATCATCTCTGTAGACAACTAGATATAACATCATCTCTGTAGACAACTAGATATAACATCATCTCTGTAGACAACTAGATATAACATCATCTCTGTAGACAACTAGATATAACATCATCTCTGTAGACAACTAGATATAACATAATCTCTGTAGTCAACTAGATATAACATCATCTCTCTCTGTAGACAACTAGATATAACATCATCTCTCTCTGTAGACAACTAGATATAACATCATCTCTGTAGACAACTAGATATAACATCATCTCTGTAGACAACTAGATATAACATCATCTCTGTAGACAACTAGATATAACATCATCTCTGTAGACAACTAGATATAACATCATCTCTGTAGACAACTAGATATAACATCATCTCTGTAGACATCTAGATATATCATCTCTGTAGACAACTGGATATAACATCATCTCTGTAGACAACTAGATATAACATCATCTCTCTCTGTAGACAACTAGATATAACATAATCTCTCTCTGTAGACAACTAGATATAACATAATCTCTCTCTGTAGACAACTGGATATAACATCATCTCTGTAGACAACTAGATATAACATCATCTCTCTCTGTAGACAACTAGATATAACATCATCTCTCTCTGTAGACAACTAGATATAACATAATCTCTCTCTGTAGACATCTAGATATAACATCATCTCTGTAGACAACTAGATATAACATCATCTCTGTAGTCAACTAGATATAACATCATCTCTCTCTGTAGACAACTAGATATAACATCATCTCTCTCTGTAGACAACTAGATATAACATCATCTCTGTAGACAACTAGATATAACATCATCTCTGTAGACAACTAGATATAACATCATCTCTGTAGTCAACTAGATATAACATCATCTCTGTAGACAACTAGATATAACATCATCTCTCTCTGTAGACAATTAGATATAACATCATCTCTCTCTGTAGACAACTAGATATAACATCATCTTTGTAGACAACTAGATATAACATCATCTCTGTAGACAACTAGATATAACATCATCTCTGTAGACAACTAGATATAACATCATCTCTGTAGACAACTAGATATAACATCATCTCTGTAGACATCTAGATATATCATCTCTGTAGACAACTGGATATAACATCATCTCTGTAGACAACTAGATATAACATCATCTCTCTCTGTAGACAACTAGATATAACATAATCTCTCTCTGTAGACAACTAGATATAACATCATCTCTCTCTGTAGACAACTAGATATAACATAATCTCTGTAGACATCTAGATATAACATCATCTCTGTAGACAACTAGATATAACATCATCTCTGTAGACAACTAGATATAACATCATCTCTGTAGACAACTAGATATAACATCATCTCTGTAGACAACTAGATATAACATCATCTCTGTAGACAACTAGATATAACATCATCTCTGTAGACAACTAGATATAACATCATCTCTGTAGACAACTAGATATAACATCATCTCTGTAGACAACTAGATATAACATAATCTCTGTAGTCAACTAGATATAACATCATCTCTCTCTGTAGACAACTAGATATAACATCATCTCTCTCTGTAGACAACTAGATATAACATCATCTCTGTAGACAACTAGATATAACATCATCTCTGTAGACAACTAGATATAACATCATCTCTGTAGTCAACTAGATATAACATCATCTCTGTAGATGTGACAGGTTAAAGGACATATTCATAGCCTGTTATACACTAAAAGTATTAGTAAGTTCATGGTATGTAAGGATCTTAAAATATCTAAGGTTAAAAAGAGAATGCATCCAGTACTAGTTCATAGAGATTGATAAAATGCATAAATGTGTTTAAAATCCGTCAAGAGTCAAAGGGTTAATATTGTAAGAGGAATGTGTAAATGTTATATTGACTACTTTATTTTGTGGTGCCTAATTTAAGGGTAAAAGTGTTCATCTGTGATCTACTAAATGCTCTTAATCTATGAGCCTGAGATCGATTGCTCTGGTCTCCACCCAACTTCCTGGGGGAATCGCGGTCTTTTTCTCATTACACTAAATTTGTCAGTGAGGAAACATAACTGCGTCACGTTCGTGATTATTTCTTCCCCTTTTTCAGGTACGTTATTGATATGAAACGAGTTAATTTGAATGTAATAACTTGCTAACCTGTGAAGAGAGTTTAAGGTATGTGTTAGTAACATCTTGAGGGAAGTTAGAGTTAAGTTGAAGAGAGTTATTAGGTGCGTGTGTGACTGTAATCTGCTTGGTTGCAGCGATAGCTTCGTACTGAGAGTAGCTGCCATTTTATGCTAATTGTGAATGAATATGTGCGTTGTTAATAATATATTTGGGGTTATTTGTATAATGTGTTTCGAATACTTTGTTGACATGGTTGATAAATGTAGTTATGGGTTACTGAGCTAAAGCTACTTTGTGTTTGACAGTTATATTGAAACATTTGTATATGTTTTAGTGAATTACAGTTTATGCTGTTGTGACTTGAATAAGCTTTGTACCCTACAAATCTCTGGTTCCTGTAGATCTGTTGTTCTGTAAAATGTGGTATTTTTGTAAAATCATTACACTAAATTTGTCAGTGAGGAAACATAACTGCGTCACGTTCGTGATTATTTCTCCCCCTTTTTCAGGGGTGTAACATTTTGGAGGCTCCGCTGAGATTGCTGCTCAGATGTCCGGCTTCCACATCCTGGTCGCTGAATTCCGAGCCAGCTAAATCCCTACATAACAACCCAGGCAGGCTGCAGTGAGGAAAGTGTTGCTGTTCGAGGGGAGCTGGAAGTTGGGGGGTTAAGTACGTGTCAACTGAGGCCGTTGAGAGACCATCAGAGACAGTAAGGACCACCTAATTCAGAGTCAACTCCTGCACAGTAAAGGTTCCTCCTGTCCTGTCAACATGACAACCGCCTTGGAAGAACTACAGGAAGAGGTAGTAGGAGAATTGCACACCCTGACTAAAGACAAGTTACTAGACGTATGTGATTTCCTTGACATATCAGGCGAACAGAGAAGAGATGTTCAAGACAAATCCCGCATATCACTGATGACTCACATTATGATGTTCCTTGAAAGAGAGGAAGTTGCAGAGTTAGAAGATGGCGGCATGTCGGAATTATTGTTACTTAAAGACAAAATGACAGAGATGATCAGTGGCATAGATAGCAAGACAGGGCAAACTGACCATGATATTGAAACAGCCAGAACACATCACAGAATAGAGGGACTGAGAACTGTAACCCCACAACAAGGGGTGGGAACTGAGCAGAGTACTGCAGACCAAGCCAGTGATTCTCTGCGCCAGCCCCAACCCCTGCCCATCTTCAGAGGAGCATGCAGCTCTCACCCAGTGCACAGCCCGGCTCATACTGGCGCAAAGAGTTAAAAATTTCTGGTCAGATAGGTGAACCGGGCCAGAAAGATAAACTGACTTTTTTCCAGCCTTGCCCATCAGATTGAGAATGGACTTAACAGAGGCTATCCTGAGGTAGAAATAGTAGACGCAGTAATCAGGGCTATTTCTCCAGGCTCACAGCTACGCAGCTACTTGGAAGGTAAACCCCAGCTAACTCTTCCCACACTTAGATGCATCCTGCGTTCCCACTTCCAAGAGAAGAGTGCAACAGAGCTTTACAAACAGCTAGCTTCAGAAGCACAGCATAGCAAGGAGACCCCTCAAAGCTTCCTGATGCGCGTCTTAGATTTGAGGCAGAAAGTACTATTTGCGTCCCAGGAGTCAGAATCAGGGCTTAAGTATGACCCTGCCCTAGTCCAGCGCATGTGTTTACACACAGTCCTTACAGGTCTCCAGAGTGACAGTATCAGGATAGACATGCAGCCTCTCCTGCTTGATAGCGAAACATCAGATGAGGTTTTGCTAGAGAAGCTTAACATTGCTTGTGCTAATGAGTTAGAAAGACGAAACAAAAAGCGTTTTAATGCCCCACAGCCTGCTACAACTGTAAGTGTAGCTCAGTTAGAAGATACGCCATCTGCAAAGTGTCCTGTGAAGGAAGCCAAAGCTAAGATACCCGCAGAACTGTTAACAGAGTTAGCTGAACTTAAGACAGGTGTAGCTTCCTAAAAGGTCTCAGTGCAGAGATTGCTCAGATTAAGGAGACATTACAGCAGCCTATGTTTCAGTCATCGCCTTATGCCCATGCCCCACTTCCAGTTAGGAGGCCAGATAGGGACCCCCAGCCACCTGTTTCCCAGCAGCAGTATTACAGCAACTACAGTCAGCCCCAAGCACCTGACCCTGCGCAGTATCAATATGCACCTAACCTGTATACCAACCGCTCTGCTCAAGCTCCAAGGAGGTGTTTTGTCTGCCAGCAGGCCAGAACAGATGCACGCTGCACACACTGCTTCCGATGTGGGAGTGGGGAACATTTTCAAGCTGGATGTAAAATCCGGGAGTCAGACCATCCAAAGAGGCCCCTTTAAACGGGGAAGGGTTACCGCTGAGGGACAAGTGTTAACCGTAGCTACCAAAAAGTCCCAGAAATGTGCAAATTGTGCCAGAGAAGATTCATTTGAGAACCTGAAACAATGTTCATCATGTAAAGAGACACTGTACTGTTCCAAAGGATGTCAAAACCAACATTGGACTAAACATAAGGAAAAATGCACTCACCTGAAAATGGACTCTACCTGTGAAAAGCTTTCCTGTACAGAAGAAAATGCCCACTCTTTACCATCCCTAGCTCAAGGTTGCCACCCCCATAAGGTCACCTCGCTAGTCGGTAGACAGTGCCTTGTTGAGTGTCACCTGAATCGCCACCACCTCCAAGCTCTATGGGACACAGGCTCTCAGGTATCGGTCATTGATGAACGATGGAAAGCGGAATCTCTCCCAAACACAAGGCTGAGGGATGTTTCAGAAATTCTGGACTCACCTGATGATCTAAGATTGACGGCAGCAAATGGGACTGAAATGCCGTACCTGGGATGGATTGAAACAACTTTTCGGCTAGCCTCTGAAACTGACCAAACGAAGGAACTGATCATCCCAGTGCTGGTAATGAAAGGCTGTCACCTATCTCATCCCATCATAGGTTTCAATGTTATTGAGCACATCCTGACAATGACCGAAAAGACTAAACGGTACAGTACAGTGAAAAAAGCTTTCCCAAGCCTCAAAAGAAATAAGGTGAGGGCTTTTATACAGGCTGTTAGCGCAGAACAGACAGATGAATACGCGGTGAAGACCAAGAAAGAGAAGGTTGCTGTACCAAAACACAGTAGCATTCAGATTGAGTGCCGGTAGCTTCCCAGCCTTTCAAAGACGACATGACAATGCTTTTCCAGCCAGACCTGAACCCGCAGTGGCCAGATGAACTTGAGTTCTTTGACACACTAGTCAGAGTTAAGAAAGGTGTCTTTCCAGTTGTCATGCTGGATGTCTCTAACCCCACTGACCACGACATTGCCCTGCTAGGACGCACCATAATCGGTACAGTACAAACCATTATGACTGTGTTACCTGCCCAAGTCTTTGAAAAAGCTGTCACCCCAGCCACAGTGAATCACACTAGTGTTCAAACTCCATGTACTGCTACTGAACAGTGGGATCCACCAGTAGGTTTAAGTCACCTAACCGAAGAACAGAGAGAGGTTGTTAGGAAAATGCTTAGAGAAGAGTGTCACTCCTTCTCCAGATCAGACAATGACATTGGCTGCATTGAACGATTGAAAATGACTATTTCTCTAAAGGACTCTGAACCAGTCAAGCGCACATACATGTCAGTGCCCAGGCCACTGTATCAGGAGATGAAGGGTTACCTTCATGACCTCATAGCCCAGGGTTGGGTTAGGAAGTCAAACTCTTCATATTCTTCACCTGTCGTGTGCGTTAGGAAGAAGGACGGGACCCTCCGGTTGTGTATAGATTACAGAGACCTGAACAGAAAGACACATCCCGACCGCCAGCCCATCCCTCGGGTCCAGGACATCATGGACAGTTTAGGTGGTAATTCCTGGTTCTCCCTTTTAGATCAGGGAAAAGCATATCACCAAGGGTTCATCTCTGAAGAAAGCAGATCACTGACAGCATTTGTGACCCCATGGGGACTCTATGAGTGGATACGTATGCCATTCGGCCTCATGAACGCTCCTGCAGCTTTTCAGCGTTGTATGGAGGAATGTTTGGAAGGGCTCCGGGACAACATCTGCATTCCTTATCTGGACGACACGCTAGTTTTCAGTAAAACTTTCGACAGCCATGTGAATGATGTGCAAAAGGTTTTGCAGCGTCTCAGAGAGTATGGCATCAAACTCAAGCCAAGTAAGTGTGATCTCTTTAAACCCCAGGTCCGTTATTTGGGCAGAATAGTGTCTGCAGACGGCAGCAAAGTTGACCCAGCCGATTTTGAAGCAGTAAGAGCATTGAAAGAGATCAGACCACAGACTGTGGAAAAAAAAAAAAAAATGCTTGGTTTACTCACTTACTACAGACAGTACATCAAAGACTTTTCTAGGAGGGCCAGCTGTCTGTATGACCTCCTGAAAGCAGATTCAGAGAAATTACCTGACCACCCACGGAAAGCAAAAACAAAGAAAGTAAGTCATGTGGTGCCCTCAAACAAGCCAATCCTGTGGACTGACCAGCATCAACAGGCACTTGAACAGCTGATTGAGTGTCTGCTTCACCCACCAGTCTTAGGTTTCCCTGACTTCACTCAGCCATTTGTTGTACACACTGATGCGTCACACCAAGGCTTGGGAGCAGTTCTTTATCAAGAGCAAGATGGGAAGCTTAGGGTCATTGCTTATGGCTCTCGAACCTTAACAGCAGCTGAGAAGAACTATCACTACCACTCTGGCAAGCTAGAATTTCTAGCTCTAAAATGGGCAATCACTGATAAGTTCCATGATTATTTGTACTATGCTCCGACCTTCACTGTATACAGTGATAACAACCCGCTGAGCTACATTCTGTCTACTGCAAAACTGAACGCAACCACTTCCAGGTGGGTTGCAGAATTGGCTGATTTCCACTTTACAATAAAGTACAGGCCAGGCAGAGAGAACGGTGATGCAGATGCTTTGTCAAGGATGCCACTGGATGTAGAGTCACTGATGAGAGAATGTTCTGAGGAGCTTCCACCAGACACCATTGCCGCCACTATACAAGCAGTAGAGGTACAGAAAAGAGCCTTTTGTGCCTTGGTCAATTTCAGCTGCATCTATGTCAGTATCAGCTGAAGGTGAGACAACTACAGCAACAATCAGCTCGATCCCAAAAGAGGGGATAAGAGAGGCACAAGAGTCTGATCCGGTCATCCGTCCTGTGCTCGATTTCAAGCTGTCTGGTTCCAAACCGCCAGTTAAAGAGCAAAAGGAATTCAGTCCAAAGACAAAATGCCTATTCAGAGAATGGGACAAATTGACAATCGACAGTGATGGTATTCTTTACAGAATCACTACAGCCCGCAAGCAGTTAGTTCTACCAGAGCAGTACAAAGGTAAAGTGATGGAAGAGTTGCACAATAACATGGGACACCAAGGTACTGACCGCACTGTATCACTAGTACGTGACCGCTTCTTCTGGCCTTATATGCAATCTGACATTGAGCACTATGTGACTAAAACTTGTAGCTGTGTCAAGCAGAAAAAGCCAGGCCATGAAACAAGAGCTCCTCTGACAAACATTGTGACAACACAGCCATTTGAACTGGTATGTATAGATTTCCTCCATCTCGACAGATGCAAAGGGGGATATGAGTACATCCTCGTGATTGTTGATCATTTTACACGTTACACTCAAGCCTACGCCACCACATCAAAGTCAGGAAAAACTGCTGCAAATCTCATCTTCAATGACTTTGCCCTGAAGTTTGGGTTCCCCTCCCGCATCCACCATGACCAAGGGGGAGAATTCGAAAATCAGTTGTTCCATCAGTTAAAGAAACTCAGTGGCATGGCGGGGTCCAGAACAACACCCTACCACCCGATGGGGAACGGTCAAGTGGAACGAATGAACAGAACATTGTTGCAAATGCTAAAGACACTAACTGAGACACAAAAGTCAAACTGGAAGGAGTCTCTAAACAAACTGGTTTATGCCTATAACTGCACCCGTTGCGAAGTGACTGGCTATTCACCATTTTATCTTCTGTTTGGGAGATCACCCAGGCTTCCAGTTGATATGTTCTTTGGATTGTGCACAGAGGCAGGTTCCAGTAACCAGCGAGACTACGTGGAGAACTGGAAACGAGGAATGGAAGAAGCATACGCCATTGCAAATAAAATGCTCAGAAAGCTGCTGAAAGAAGTAAGAAGTACTATGACACTAAAGTTAGGAGTTCAGTGCTACAGCCTGGCGAGCGAAGTTCTGATTAAAAACCTGACACCAAGAGGAGGACCAGGCAAACTCCGTAACTATTGGGAAGATCAAATTCACACAGTAGTGAGACAAATGGGTTCAGACCTGCCGATTTATGAGTTGAGACCAGAAAAGGGTAGGGGACGCTCCCGGGTCCTGCACAGAAACCTGCTCATGTCCTGTGACCACTTACCTTTTGAGAGACAACCAGAAATGACTAAAGATGACAAAAGTAAGAAAAGAGACATCAGCCTGGATCACAGCCTCTAGATTCTGATGAAGACAGCGGGGATGAATATGACCTTCATCATGAGCCGCTACAGGTCCCCACATCTCCTACAGTACCTGAGAGGTATGCTGAACCAGCGAGAGAGTCGGAAAACAGGCCCCACCAGTGAAACAAACAGTTGCGGTGCCAGTTCCTGATACGCTACCAGCACAGCCTCTTGTCGAAAATCAGCTGGAGGAGAAAACAACAGTTAAAGAACTGCCTGCTGAGGAGATGAACTTGCCTGCTGAAAATGTGCTGGATGATCGTCCACTAAGTGCCTTTCCTTCATTAACTGCTGCTGCTGAACCTGAGGAACCAGCTTACCAGCTGCCACAAAGAGAGAGACACCCTCCAAGACGTATCACCTATGATCAGCTTGGTATCCCTTCCTGCTACAGTATCCAGCCACAGCCACAGTTGTTCCCTGTCTACCCTGCACCAGGACTGGTTCCATGGCTGCCATCACTACAGGGGATATTACCTTCAGCCACCCTACATGTATGGACTTCAGCAAACTTGAGGCCACAGACAGAGTTGACATGTTTGACCATGGACTACTGACTGATTTCACAGACTTTCACAAGACAATTAGCAGACTATGCATATAGATCATTAAAACTGATGGACTGTTGACAATAGTATGAGAAAAGACTGCTTATGGACTGTTTATACAGCTGGTCAACAGATATGGACTGTGAATATAATTTCTTGGTTCTATTTGAACTGTGAACTTTGACCTCTGCTCAAGGACTAGCTTACAGAAGAGGATTTTCTACGTCCAGTGCTTATAGACTGTTTAAGAAGATAATGTTGGTAATGTTGGGACAACATTTATTTTGTCGGGGAGAGTGTGACAGGTTAAAGGACATATTCATAGCCTGTTATACACTAAAAAGTATTAGTAAGTTCATGGTATGTAAGGATCTTAAAATATCTAAGGTTAAAAAGAGAATGCATCCAGTACTAGTTCATAGAGATTGATAAAATGCATAAATGTGTTTAAAATCAGTCAAGAGTCAAAGGGTTAATATTGTAAGAGGAATGTGTAAATGTTATATTGACTACTTTATTTTGTGGTGCCTAATTTAAGGGTAAAAGTGTTCATCTGTGATCTACTAAATGCTCTTAATCTATGAGCCTGAGATCGATTGCTCTGGTCTCCACCCAACTTCCTGGGGGAATCGCGGTCTTTTTCTCATTACACTAAATTTGTCAGTGAGGAAACATAACTGCGTCACGTTCGTGATTATTTCTTCCCTTTTTCAGGTACGTTATTGATATGAAACGAGTTAATTTGAATGTAATAACTTGCTAACCTGTGAAGAGAGTTTAAGGTATGTGTTAGTAACATCTTGAGGAAGTTAGAGTTAAGTTGAAGAGAGTTATTAGGTGCGTGTGTGACTGTAATCTGCTTGGTTGCAGCGATAGCTTCGTACTGAGAGTAGCTGCCATTTTATGCTAATTGTGAATGAATATGTGCGTTGTTAATAATATATTTGGGGTTATTTGTATAATGTGTTTCGAATACTTTGTTGACATGGTTGATAAATGTAGTTATGGGTTACTGAGCTAAAGCTACTTTGTGTTTGACAGTTATATTGAAACATTTGTATATGTTTTAGTGAATTACAGTTTATGCTGTTGTGACTTGAATAAGCTTTGTACCCTACAAATCTCTGGTTCCTGTAGATCTGTTGTTCTGTAAAATGTGGTATTTTTGTAAAATCATTACACTAAATTTGTCAGTGAGGAAACATAACTGCGTCACGTTCGTGATTATTTCTCCCCCTTTTTCAGGGGTGTAACATAGACAACTAGATATAACATAATCTCTCTCTGTAGACAACTAGATATAACATCATCTCTCTCTGTAGACAACTAGATATAACATCATCTCTGTAGACAACTAGATATAACATCATCTCTGTAGACAACTAGATATAACATAATCTCTCTCTGTAGACAACTAGATATAACATAATCTCTGTAGTCAACTAGATATAACATCATCTCTGTAGTCAACTAGATATAACATCATCTCTGTAGACAACTAGATATAACATCATCTCTCTCTGTAGACAACTAGATATAACATCATCTCTGTAGACAACTAGATATAACATCATCTCTGTAGACAACTAGATATAACATCATCTCTGTAGACAACTAGATATAACATCATCTCTCTCTGTAGACAACTAGATATAACATCATCTCTCTCTGTAGACAACTAGATATAACATCATCTCTGTAGACAACTAGATATAACATCATCTCTGTAGACATCTAGATATATCATCTCTGTAGACAACTGGATATAACATCATCTCTGTAGACAACTAGATATAACATCATCTCTGTAGACATCTAGATATAACATCATCTCTCTCTGTAGACAACTAGATATAACATCATCTCTCTCTGTAGACAACTAGATATAACATAATCTCTCTCTGTAGACAACTAGATATAACATCATCTCTCTCTGTAGACATCTAGATATAACATCATCTCTGTAGACAACTAGATATAACATCATCTCTGTAGTCAACTAGATATAACATCATCTCTCTCTGTAGACAACTAGATATAACATCATCTCTCTCTGTAGACAACTAGATATAACATCATCTCTGTAGACAACTAGATATAACATCATCTCTGTAGACAACTAGATATAACATCATCTCTGTAGTCAACTAGATATAACATCATCTCTGTAGACAACTAGATATAACATCATCTTTCTCTGTAGACAACTAGATATAACATCATCTCTCTCTGTAGACAACTAGATATAACATCATCTCTGTAGACAACTAGATATAACATCATCTCTGTAGACAACTAGATATAACATCATCTCTGTAGACAACTAGATATAACATCATCTCTGTAGACAACTAGATATAACATCATCTCTGTAGACATCTAGATATATCATCTCTGTAGACAACTGGATATAACATCATCTCTGTAGACAACTAGATATAACATCATCTCTCTCTGTAGACAACTAGATATAACATAATCTCTCTCTGTAGACAACTAGATATAACATCATCTCTGTAGACATCTAGATATAACATCATCTCTGTAGACAACTAGATATAACATCATCTCTGTAGACAACTAGACATAACATCATCTCTGTAGACAACTAGATATAACATCATCTCTGTAGACAACTAGATATAACATCATCTCTGTAGACAACTAGATATAACATCATCTCTGTAGACAACTAGATATAACATCATCTCTCTCTGTAGACAACTAGATATAACATCATCTCTCTCTGTAGACAACTAGATATAACATCATCTCTGTAGACAACTAGATATAACATCATCTCTGTAGACAACTAGATATAACATCATCTCTGTAGTCAACTAGATATAACATCATCTCTGTAGACAACTAGATATAACATCATCTCTGTAGACAACTAGATATAACATCATCTCTGTAGTCAACTAGATATAACATCATCTCTGTAGACAACTAGATATAACATCATCTCTCTCTGTAGACAACTAGATATAACATCATCTCTCTCTGTAGACAACTAGATATAACATCATCTCTGTAGACAACTAGATATAACATCATCTCTGTAGACAACTAGATATAACATAATCTTTCTCTGTAGACAACTAGATATAACATCATCTCTGTAGTCAACTAGATATAACATCATCTCTGTAGACAACTAGATATAACATAATCTTTCTCTGTAGACAACTAGATATAACATCATCTCTGTAGTCAACTAGATATAACATCATCTCTGTAGTCAACTAGATATAACATCATCTCTGTAGACAACTAGATATAACATCATCTCTCTCTGTAGACAACTAGATATAACATCATCTCTGTAGACAACTAGATATAACATCATCTCTCTCTGTAGACAACTAGATATAACATCATCTCTGTAGACAACTCTCTTGACCACAGCACAATCAACCACATCTACACCCCCCACCCCCACCAATTAACACCCCCTAAGTCAACCATGCCCACACCCCATTTAGGTCCCTTCAGATCAGACCTATGCCCCTCCTACCCACCCCATGCCCCCCACTCCCACAAAGAGGGCCTCAACATGAAAGTCACACATACGCCCAGGCCATGAGCAGGCAAACAGGCCCAACCCCCACTCTTACACTAGCCCAAGCCAATGGCATGTACCAGATGCTCAGCAGGCTCTCCTCACAATTACTGGTCTGAGGCCAAACCACACGACCAACAACATTAGACACTTTATGGAACACAAAGCCTTCACTATTTCATCCTGGAATATCCAAGGCCTGAGGTCATCTGCCTTTGGCCTAAAGAGCAGGATCCTGGACTTCACCAAATAAATCAGAAATACAGACATTGTCATCCTACAAGAAACATGGTATAGAGGAGATGGACCCACTGGTTGCCCTCTTGATTACAGAGAGCTGGTAGTCCCATCCACCAAACTACCAGGTGTGAAACAGGGAAGGGACTCAGGGGGTATGCTAATTTTGGTACAGAGCAGACCTAACTCACTCTATTAAATTAATCAAAACAGGAACATTTTACATTTGGCTAGAAATTCAAAAGGAAATTATCTCAATAGAGAAAAACGTCAACAGAAAAAGGAACATAACATTTGACATACCAATTAGGATCTGGATAAAAATACTGGAATCAGTTATAGAACCCATTGCCCTTTATGGTTGTGAGGTCTGGGGTCCGCTCACCAACCAAGAATTCACAGTATGATACAACAACCAAATTGAGACTCTGCATGCAGAATTCTGCAAAAATATCCTCCGTGTACAACGGAAAACACCAAATAATGCATGCGGAGCAGAATTAGGCCAATACCCACTAATTATCAAAATCGAGAAAAGAGACGTTAAATTCTATAACCACTTAAAAGGAAGCCATTCCCAAACCTTCCATAACAAAGCCATCACCTACAGAGAGATGAACTTGGAGAAGAGTCCCCTAAGTAAGCTGGTCCTGGGGCTCTGTTCACAAACACAAACAGACCCCACAGAGCCCCAGGACAACAACACAATTAGACCCAACCAAATCATGAGAAAACAAAAATAGAATTACTTGACACACTGAAAAGAATTAACAAAAAAACAGAGCAAACTAGAATGCTATTTGGCCCTAAACAGAGAGTACACAGTGGCAGAATACCTGACCACTGTGACTGACCCAAACTTAAGGAAAACTTTGACTATGTACAGACTCAGTGAGCATAGCCTTGCTATTGAGAAAGGCCGCCGTAGGCAGACCTGGCTCTCAAGAGAAGACAGGCTATGTGCACACTGCCCACAAAATGAGGTGGAAACTGAGCTGCACTTCCTAACCTCCTGCCAAATGTATGACCATATTAGAGACACATATTTCCCTCAGATTACAGCGATCCACAAAGAATTTGAAAACAAATCCAATTTTGATAAACTCCCTTATCTACTGGGTGAAAAACCACAGTGTGCCATCACAGCTGCAAGATTTGTGACCTGTTGCCACAAGAAAAGGGCAACCAGTGAAGAACAAACACCATTGTAAATACAACCCAAATTTATGTTGATTTATTTTCCCATTTGTACTTTAACTCTTTGCATATTGTTACAACACTGTATATAGACATAATATGACATTTGAAATGTCTTTATTCTTTTGAAACTTCTGAGTGTAATGTTTACTGTTAATATTTATTGTATATTTCACTTTTGTTTACTATCTACTTCACTTGCTTTGGCAATGTTAACACACGTTTCCCATGCCAATAAAGCCCTTAAATTGAAATTGAATTGAATTGAGAGACAGAGAGACAGAGAGAGAGAGGGAGAGAGAGAGAGAGAGACAGAGATACAGAGAGAGAGAGAGAGAGAGACAGAGAGAGAGAGAGACAGAGAGAGAGAGAGAGCGAGAGAGAGAGAGAGAGAGAGACAGAGAGAGAGACAGAGAGAGAGACAGAGAGAGACAGAGAGACAGAGAGACAGAGAGAGAGAGAGAGACAGAGAGAGAGAGAGACCAATAAAGCCCTTAAATTGAAATTGAAAATTGAATTGAGAGAGAGAGACAGAGACAGAGACAGAGAGAGAGAGAGAGAGAGAGAGAGAGAGAGAGAGAGAGAGAGAGAGAGAGAGAGAGACAGACAGAGACAGAGACAGAGACAGAGACAGAGACAGAGACAGAGACAGAGAGAGAGAGAGAGAGAGAGAGAGAGAGAGAGAGAGAGAGAGAGAGAGAGAGAGAGAGAGAGAGAGAGAGAGAGAGAGAGAGAGAGAGAGAGAGGTGGAGGTATAAATCAGCCAGAGGAAACCAGTGAGCCTAGTGATCCTATTGGCTGACTGCCTGTCGGCTCCTGACTGCCTGTCGGCTCCTGAGTCCCAAAGGGCACCATATCCACTGTATAGTGCACTACTGCTGACCAGAGCTCTGCAGTGCCTTGCTGACCAGAGCTCTGCAGTGCCTTGCTGACCAGAGCTCTGCAGTGCCTTGCTGACCAGAGCTCTGCAGTGCCTTGCTGACCAGAGCTCTGCAGTGCCTTGCTGACAAGAGCTCTGCAGTGCCTTGCTGACCAGAGCTCTGCAGTGCCTTGCTGACCAGAGCTCTGCAGTGCCTTGCTGACCAGTGTTACAAAGTGGGATTAAAATGGATGTATTTGTCATTTTTTGTCAACAATCTACAGAAAATACTCTGTAATGTCAAAGTGGACAAAAAAATATATATAGTTGCTGCATTAAGTATTCAGCCTCTTTGTTTAGGCAAGCCTAAAGTAGTTCAGGAGTAAAATGTGGCTTAACAAATTCCATAATAAGTTACATGGACTCACTCTGTGTTAAATAACAAGGGTTGACATGATCTGTTTTATGACCCCCATACATACAACATCTGGAAGGTCCCTTCGTCAAGTATTGCATTTCAAGCACAGATTCAACTGCAAAGACCAGGGAAGCGTACAATACAATACACTGAATTACAGAACACATGAAGAAGAACAGACACATAGAGGTCTCTGATCATCACTCTGAACCGACCCAGGGGGACCAGAACATCTCATTTCAGAGAGTTGTTCCACAATAAAACTAAAAACAGTTTACCAAGGGGCCTCCAGTGATATCCAAGCCTGTGACCGGGTTGGGTCATTTGGAACTCTAAATTGAATTAATGATGATAGATGCATAGGACGTTTCCGCATGAGTCCTTTGGAGATAAACACACGAATCTGCTGCTCCCCCCTTACATACAAAGAGGCCCAACCCACTTTTTGATACAAAACACAATGGTGAGTTCTAGAACCATCACCAGTAATAAACCTATAGGGACTGTCATGCCAAATAGTGTCCCCTGGCCAAATAGTGTCCCCTGGCCAAATAGTGTCCCCTGGCCAAATAGTGTCCCCCTCTGCGTCACAATGGGATTCGATAAACTATTAGCGTCCGTTGCTATATCAACGGTGTGATGACCTAATGATTAGAATACTGGAGATCATTACAGCCTGAATTACGCTGTTTTCATCATCACTGTGTAAACAAGGCTGATATCCGCGACAATTTCGCTGTTTAAACAAGTTTTGTTTAGCTAATAAAATGAAAATATTAATTCGAACTACTTTTGGGTACCTTGTTAACATTAAACAACGTGAAATCCATGTCTTAAACATTGCTACGTTTCGGAAATGGCAAAGAAAACGTGTAATCTGCTTGACAACACATTAAAGTTACTTACCTTTACAGATCACCAAGTCAGCTAATTTTCACTCCATTCATATGCAAATCCATTTGATTCATACACTGGTTTATCTGGCTGTCATGTTTTTATTTTAACCTGCCCTTCCCTTATCTACACTGAAATAATTTAATTTCAATAGTCCTCTACTATGATTAATTTTCTTTCTATCTCGCATAGCTCACCTTGTGGTTGAATATATACGTATCTATTGCAGGGCCTAGGATACAACAACAAATCATGTGGAACAAATAAATACCATCAAAGGATTCCTTACAACTTACAATAATGAACGTCTTGTGAAACAGCTGTGAAAACCAACCTGGCAATATAAAAAAATTGTAATACATAAAACTTTTGATAGTTTTTGGTACAGTTGTGTCAATTTATTTTCACAGATTTGTTTTACACTCACATGGCAATCACAGACTAAAATACTGAATTCTGGTGTGTGGAATATAGAGGAGGTGGGTGCTGTGTGGAATATAGAGGAGGTGGTTGCTGTGTGGAATATAGAGGAGGTGGTTGCTGTGTGGAATATAGAGGAGGTGGTTGCTGTGTGGAATATAGAGGAGGTGGTTGCTGTGTGGACTATAGAGGAGGTGGGTAATGTGTGGAATATAGAGGAGGTGGGTGCTGTGTGGAATATAGAGGAGGTGGTTGCTGTGTGGAATATAGAGGAGGTGGTTGCTGTGTGGAATATAGAGGAGGTGGTTGCTGTGTGGACTATAGAGGAGGTGGGTAATGTGTGGAATATAGAGGAGGTGGGTGCTGTGTGGAATATAGAGGAGGTGGGTGCTGTGTGGAATATAGAGGAGGTGGTTGCTGTGTGGAATATAGAGGAGGTGGTTGCTGTGTGGAATATAGAGGAGGTGGTTGCTGTGTGGACTATAGAGGAGGTGGTTGCTGTGTGGACTATAGAGGAGGTGGTTGCTGTGTGGAATATAGAGGAGGTGGGTGCTGTGTGGAATATAGAGGAGGTGGTTGCTGTGGGGAATATAGAGGAGGTGGGTGCTGTGTGGAATATAGAGGAGGTGGGTAATGTGTGGAATATAGAGGAGGTGGGTGCTGTGTGGAATATAGAGGAGGTGGGTGCTGTGGGGAATATAGAGGAGGTGGTTGCTGTGTGGAATATAGAGGAGGTGGTTGCTGTGTGGAATATAGAGGAGGTGGGTGCTGTGTGGAATATAGAGGAGGTGGGTGCTGTGTGGAATATAGAGGAGGTGGTTGCTGTGTGGAATATAGAGGAGGTGGTTGCTGTGTGGAATATAGAGGAGGTGGTTGCTGTGTGGACTATAGAGGAGGTGGGTAATGTGTGGAATATAGAGGAGGTGGGTGCTGTGTGGAATATAGAGGAGGTGGGTGCTGTGTGGAATATAGAGGAGGTGGTTGCTGTGTGGAATATAGAGGAGGTGGTTGCTGTGTGGAATATAGAGGAGGTGGTTGCTGTGTGGACTATAGAGGAGGTGGTTGCTGTGTGGACTATAGAGGAGGTGGTTGCTGTGTGGAATATAGAGGAGGTGGTTGCTGTGTGGAATATAGAGGAGGTGGTTGCTGTGTGGACTATAGAGGAGGTGGTTGCTGTGTGGACTATAGAGGAGGTGGTTGCTGTGTGGACTATAGAGGAGGTGGTTGCTGTGTGGAATATAGAGGAGGTGGGTGCTGTGTGGAATATAGAGGAGGTGGTTGCTGTGGGGAATATAGAGGAGGTGGGTGCTGTGTGGAATATAGAGGAGGTGGGTGCTGTGTGGAATATAGAGGAGGTGGGTGCTGTGTGGAATATAGAGGAGGTGGTTGCTGTGGGGAATATAGAGGAGGTGGGTGCTGTGTGGAATATAGAGGAGGTGGTTGCTGTGTGGACTATAGAGGAGGTGGTTGCTGTGTGGAATATAGAGGAGGTGGTTGCTGTGTGGGCGGGAGATTCTGCCTGCCACTTGTTCTCAACAGGCAGCCGGTCTCAGAAGGGGGACTTGAAGAGGGAGACACTGCTGGTCTCTTTGTTCTGAGTGTTTGCAGTGATAGTGTTTTTAGTTCATCCGTGTATCTCACACATTATGAGCCCAGTATGAGAGAGCAAGAAAACTTTCTTATCAGATAATGACAACATGACAACAACAGTAGCTGTAGATGATGTAATGAAACGTTGGAGGGTGGTTGGTAACGGAGGACATCAGGTGGATCCACGTCTGGGTGTTGGGCCGAACCCCTGGGTCCTGGAGAACAGGAGCAGAGCTAAAGGGAGCAGGTCTGGGTGTTGGGCAGAACCCCTAGGTCCTGGAGAACAGGAGCAGAGCTAAAGGGAACAGGGGAGGAGACAGACGGAAACAAGCAAACACACAGGTTACACTTTACTGGGAGAACATTTGATGGATTAGTGCAGTGTTATGTACTTTTCAACACTTTTGGAAGGCATAGCCTACCTCAAGCTGGTCCCCCTCCGACTCAGAGCACAGAGAATCAGACTGATCCGAACACACTGGTTCTGGTGGATGGGGGCTCGGACAGTCGATGGTCCTAAAGTCATTTGGTGTAGAATGGCGCCGGAGGAGATGGCTGCCGTTTTACTGGCTCCTAACCAATTGTGCCAATTGTGTTTTTTCGCTTTATATGTAACTTATTTTATACCTAATGTTTCTGCCACCGTCTCTTACGACCAAAAATAACTTCAGGACAGCGATTACTCATCTCGTACTGGATGAAGATTTTTTCTTTAACGAGTCGGACGCGAAGGATTTACTTCAGACACCTGACAAGGCCCAAATCCCCGTCATTCGTAGGAGAAGGAGACGGAGATATCGGGGACGTAGGTCGGGGTGCTTCGTAAGGATCCGACGGCAAGTGGGTAATCTGCCTCTACCATCAGTCCTATTAGCCAACGTACAATCATTGGATAACAAAATAGACAAACTACGATCACGAATATCCTACCAACAGAACATTAAAAACTGTAATATCTTGTTTCACCGAGTCGTGGCTGAACGACGACATGGACAACATACAGCTGACGGGTTATACGCTGCATCGGCAGGATAGAACAGCCGCCTCCGGTAAGACAAGGGGTGGCGGTCTGTATATATTTGTAAACAACAGCTGGTGCGCGATGTCTAATACTAAGGAAGTCTCGAGGTTTTGCTCGCCGGAGGTAGAGTATCTCATGATAAGCTGTAGACCACACTATTTACCAAGAGAGTTTTCATCTATATTCTTCGTAGCTGTCTATTTACCACCACAAACCGATGCTGGCACTAAGACCGCACTCAATGAACTGTATACGGACATAAGCAAACAGGAAAACGCTCATCCAGAGGCGGCGCTCCTAGTGGTCGGGGACTTTAATGCAGGGAAACTTAAATCTGTTTTACCTCATTTCTATGTTAGTATGTTAAATGTGCAACCAGAGGAAAATAAAACTCTAGACCACCTTTACTCCACACACAGAGACGCATACAAAGCTCTCCCTCGTCCTCCATTTGGAAAATCTGACCATAACACTATCCTCCTGATTCCTGCTTATAAGCAAAAAATAAAACAGGAAGCACCAGTGACTCGGTAAAGAAGTGGTCAGATGACGCAGATGCTAAGCTACAGGACTGTTTTGCTAGCACAGACTGGATTCTTCCGATGGCATTGAGGAGTACACCACATCAGTCACTGACTTCATCAATAAGTGCATCGATGATGTCGTCCCCCACAGTGACCGTACGTACATACACCAACCAGAAGCCATGGATTAAAGGCAACATCCGCACTGAGCTAAAGGGTAGAGCTGCCGCTTTCAAGGAACGGGACTCTAAACCGGAAGCTTATAAGAAATCCCGCTATGCCCTCCGACTAACCATCAAACCGGCAAAGAGTCAATACAGGACTATGATTGATTTAATCCTAACACACCGGCTCCGATGCTCGTCGGATGTGGCAGGGCTTGCAAACTATTACAGTGATTGGTCGCCGTCAGACACCAGCTGTTGCCATTCCTGGATTTCATGAAGGGTCCGATGAGGTCCACCCCAAACATTTAAAGTGTTAGAGAGAAGATGACTTTATTCTTACCCGTATCTGTGTCATACGGTATGAAGATTTACATATTTATAAGCATACTGACACACACACACACACACATTCTATAATGTTGAACTCTACTGTGGTCAAATAAAGCAACCATTACAACACAACTTATCAGGGCAAGATTTGAATTGGGACACTTACCGATCATGTGCCACCGTGAAACAACTTTGATGGGCTTCAACTCCGGCGCCACAGTCTTCACCCTCTCAGACTTCTGGCAGGCTAGACAGGAACTGACCTTTAAGCACAAAGTGACAAATCGAAACATTGTGTGCTCTCTGATATGACATTCATTAAAATCATAATAATTGTATATATAATAGAATGTGATTGATAAACTAAAGGTTATTTCACTTTCCCAGCTGTCCACCTCCTTGACAATTCCCCGTCAGAAGAAGCGTAGGTTGATTTTGGCAATCATGCGCTTGACTCCGAAATGTCCAGCATGCATCTCCGTCAGCACGGCCTCCTTCTCCTCCTCAGTAATAATCCTCCTCCTGTGTGGCTGGCCATCCTTCCCCCGTAGGTACATGTGATTGCCTGACAAGTTGGAAGAGAAGAGTTGTTGAAATACTCAAGTCTAAGTACATTTGCACTGCTGTCTTTCTCTCCATCTCTCTCTCTGTCTGTCTTCCACTGTCTTCCCACCGTTCTCTCCATCTCTCACTTTCATCCTTTCTTTCTCACTTTCTTCCTCAATTTCTCACAATTATGGAATTACCATAATTGCTTACACCTATCCATTTGATTGATCAGGTTTAACTTATAGCTAGACACCTCAATATGAAAGACATATAACTATATCAGTGGAGGCTGCTGAGGGGAGGACGGCTCATAATAATGGCTGGAATGGAGTCAATTGAATGGTAGTTATCAACCACATGGAAACCACGTGTTTCATACCATTCCATTTACTCCATTCCAGACATTATTATGAGCCATCCTCCCCTCAGCAGCCTCCACTGAACTATATGTATAGCTAGCAACTAGCTAGATGGAAAATGGTTATTGAACAATTGTTGTACATAGCTAAATCCATCCAGTTATCTGATAGAAGTTAACTGCTTAACGTTACCCTGAATTGTGAATTGATCTTGTCGAGATCAGTGGTGTCTTCACAGAACTTCACCTGGTTGGATAGATAAAATAACATCTCCTCGAGGGATGCCATTGAAGTGCAAGCTACACACAAACACAAAGCTACAATAACAGTTACAGTAGCTAGCTAGCTAACGTTAGCTAAATACAACTGTCTGGCTATCTAGCTGGCTAGCTAACGTTAGCTAAATACAACTGGCTGGCTACCGTAGCTGGCTAGCTGACTAGACAGGGTGGAGTAAATAAGTACAGTAGCTAGCAACGTCAATCTAAAAACAGCTTCAATAATTTCTTCCTGTTTAACAATATTTACTTAAATAAAGACAAAATATATGGTAAAGAAAGAGTGTTGTCTTTTCCAGTCTTTTCGGTCCTCTGAAGGGAACCAGAACTGCCCGCATCCTCCTTCCTTCGCGACGGCTACGAGGTAAAATAGAGCCAAGCAACCAGCATAGCAACGGACGCTTTGGTTCATTACCTAGCAACAGAAGTTAGAACTCATCGAATCCCATTGTGACGCAGAGGGGGACACTGTTGTGACGCAGAGGGGGACACTGTTGTGACGCAGAGGGGGACACTGTTGTGACGCAGAGGGGGACACTGTTGTGACGCAGAGGGGGACACTGTTGTGAAGCAGAGGTATAAGCTTAAGTATAGATGATGCTGCATGCATATAGATCATATCCCCAGAATCTAAAATAGACATAAAAGTGGCCTGGATAATTGTCTTCCTATTAACAAACAGTCAGACATGTTTTGTTTCTGTAAAAGAAACCAACCTTGAACTTCAACTTCTTCACCAGCTCAGTGACATGTTTTTTAAAATGACAGTTTGTCATTATTTGTAGGAAGGAACTCGCTCAATTTGTATACCTTTCAAACTAGTCATTACAAATTAATTTAAATCTGGGTTATGGGACCTAGAAAAAAACATGCATGTTGTTTTGTTTGCATTTAGCACTAACTTTTTATCCATTAGTGACCTCTGCAGTGCTTGAAAATGTCACGGTTTCGGCCGAGACTGCTCCTCCTCCTGGTTCGGGCAGGCTTCGGCGAGCGCCGTCCCCGGAGTACTAGCTGCCACCGCTCTTTGTTTCGTCAGTCGATTGCTTTTGTCTGTCTGCATCACCTGTGTCCATTTGTGTGTTGATTGCGTGCCCTATAAGTTCCTTGTTTTGTGTTAGTATTATTGTGGGTTGTTATTTTTTACTGCCACAGTGTCGGAGCTACGTCTTTGCTCCCTGTTTGTTTTGTGTTTAGTGTTTACGCGTGTGCGTAATTCTCCCTCGCCTCTTTGTGTTTTTGAGGTCAGAGGTTTTCCATTTTCTTGGACTATTAAATTATACTGTTGGACTTTACCTCAGTGTCCTGCGCCTGACTCCTCCACCACATCCACATCGGTAACGTGACAGAAAATCAGACATCAAATGTGAAAAGGCTTGGCCAACCGATGGAGCAACTGGATCATCTGCATACAAATGAATATATATATATATATATATTACAGCATTACCAATGTTATTTATATAGATTATAAACAGTAGTGGGCAGAGTATCAAACCTTGAGGCACCCCTTTCTGTAAAATGTACCCCATCTACTTTGATGGCGTTAGTTCTGTCATTGAGATACTTATGAAACCATCGGCAAGCATCAGTACCCAACCCTAACGAGAACAGCTTATCCAGCAGAATAACATGGTCTACAGTAGCAAAAGCTTTTTACAAATCTACAAACACGACAGCAGGTCTTTCTATCATCTAAGGCATTTACAATATCATTTACAAGCATGGTAGTCGTGGTGACGCTATGTTTAGGTCTGAATCCAGATTGATTAACGTTAAGAATATAATTTACAGATAGAAAATAAAGTTTGTTGACCAATGATTCTAGTATTTTCGGAAAGACAAGGGAGCCTGGAAATTGGTCGATAATTATCAGAACTTGAAGAATTTTGAAAAGAATAATGGGCAAATATTGCACAATCCAGGTGTGGAAAGCTCTTTTAAACTTCCCCAGGAAGACTCACAGCTGCAATCACTGACAAAGGTGATCTAACATGTACTGACTCCAGGAGATGAATACTTATCCAATGACTATATTATAGTTATTTAATTTTATAATAATCTCTCTCTCTCTCTCTCTCTCTCTCTCTCTCTCTCTCTCTCTCTCTCTCTCTCTCTCTCTCTCTCTCTCTCTCTCTCTCTCTCTCTCTCTCTCTCTCTCTCTCTCTCTCTCTCTCTCTCTCTCTCTCTCTCTCTCTCTCTCTCTCTCTCTCTCTCTCTCTCTCTCTCTCTCTCTCTCTCTCTCTCTCTCTCTCTCTCTCTCTCTCTCTCTCTCTCTCTCTCTCTCTCTCTCTCTCTCTCTCTCTCTCTCTCTCTCTCTAGCAGCAACAATCCTCTTTAAGAGATCTCTATCCACATTCGTCTCTCTCTCTCTAGCTACAGTATCAACAATTCTCTTTTAAGAGATCTCTATCCACATTCGTCTCTCTTTGTACAGCTAAGCTGTTGGCTCAATGTGATATCAATAATTATTCCAACCCCTTTGGATCAAAGAAAACACAGAATGAAAATAGTTTAAACATGAAGAATGCTTCATTCTTTAATATTTCCTTCTGGTTCTCCTGATAGTAGTGGGGAGGGAGGGAGGGAGGGAGGGAGGGAGGGAGGGAGGGAGGAGAGAGAGAGAGAGAGAGAGACTGATAGTGTGCAGGTAATCAGCTGGTTGCTGTGAAGGAAGCAGTCATTACCTGGATAAAGCATATTGGATGTGTTCCTTACTAAACCAACCCAAGCCCTTTGGCTGACTTTCATCACCCACTATTCCTGGGGATTCAATAAAAGCCAGATGTTTTCCTTTAGGAGCCTGGGAGTGGGATTAAAACCAGCAGCATGGCCTGTCCTATAGAATACACTTCATTTACTCTCCGTTCAGGCACCACTGCTGTCAGCCAGTCAGCCAGTCAGACAGCAAGCCAGGTAGTCAGGTAGTCAGTCCCCAGCCAGTCAGCCAGTCAGACAGCAAGCCAGGTAGTCAGGTAGTCAGTCCCCAGCCAGTCAGCCAGTCAGACAGCAAGCCAGGTAGTCAGGTAGTCAGTCCCCAGCCAGTCAGCCAGTCAGACAGCAAGCCAGGTAGTCAGGTAGTCAGTCCCCAGCCAGTCAGACAGTCAGACAGCAAGCCAGGTAGTCAGGCCCCAGTCAGACAGCCAGCCAGTCAGCAAGCCAGGTAGTCAGGCCCCAGTCAACCAGTCAGCAAGCCAGGCCCCTGTCAGTCAGCCAATCAGCCAGTCAGCCAGCCAGGCCCCTGTCAGTCAGCCAGCCAGCCAGTCACACCCCAGTCAGTCAGCCAGCCAGTCAGTCAGCCAGTCAGTCAGTCAGTCAGTCAGTCAGCCAGCCAGTCACACCCCAGTCAGCCAGCCAGTCAGCCAGCTGGCCAGTCTGTGTCTGCATCCTTAATGACACCCTATTCCCTAGTGCACTACTTTTGACCAAAGCCCTATGTAATGCACTATAGTAGGGTGCCATTTTGCATGCGGCAGAGCCAAACACTTATCCTGGATCAGAGGCCCCCAGCTGCTGTGTTCACACCCATAACTCAGAACACAATACTGGGCCAGGTCCTGGATCAGAGGCCCCCAGCTGCTGTGTTCACACCCATAACTCAGAACACAATACTGGGCCAGGTCCTGCTGTGAGAATCAATACTGGGCCAGATCCTGCTGTGAGAATCAATACTGGGCCAGATCCTACTGTGAGAATCAATACTGGGCCAGATCCTGCTGTGAGAATCAATACTGGGCCAGATCCTGCTGTGAGAATCAATACTGGGCCAGATCCTGCTGTGAGAATCAATACTGGGCCAGATCCTGCTGTGAGAATCAATACTGGGCCAGATCCTGCTGTGAAAATCAATACTGGGCCAGGTCCTGCTGTGAGAATCAATACTGGGCCAGATCCTGCCACTGCACTGTAGATAAGCAGGTCTTGGATCTCTCCCAGAATCAAAGCTCACCACACACACACCCAGCACACACCCACCCACCACACACACACCACACACACACCCACCCACCACCCACCCACCACACACACACCACACACACACCCAGCACACACCCACCCACCACACACACACCCACCACACACACACCACACACCCACCCACCACACCCACCACACACCCACCCACCACCCACCCACCATCCACCCACCATCCACCCACCACACACCCACCACACACCCACCACCCAGCACCCACCACCCCCCCAGCACCAAGCCATATTAATCCCATTGAATTCCTCAGCATGAGCAACAGTCTAGAAAAGTCATTAATTCCCATCTGCAATAGATAGATAGATAGATAGCTCAGTACAATACAGATGAATACAGCCCAGGATACGATAGATAGCTCAGTACAATACAGATGAATACAGCCCAGGATACGATAGATAGCTCAGTACAATACAGATGAATACAGCCCAGGATACGATAGATAGCTCAGTACAATACAGATGGATACAGCCCAGGATACGATAGATAGCTCAGTACAATACAGATGAATACAGCCCAGGATACGATAGATAGCTCAGTACAATACAGATTAATACAGCCCAGGATACGAACACTGCTGGGTGACCCTGATACTAACCCAGGCTACGAACGCTGCTGGGTAACCCTGACACTAACCAGGCTACGAACGCTGCTGGGTAACCCTGACACTAACCCAGGCTACGAACGCTGCTGGGTAACCCTGACACTAACCCAGGCTACGAACGCTGCTGGGTAACCCTGATACTAACCCAGGCTACGAACGCTGCTGGGTAACCCTGACACTAACCCAGGCTACGAACGCTGCTGGGTAACCCTGATACTAACCCAGGCTACGAACGCTGCTGGGTAACCCTGACACTAACCCAGGCTACGAACACTGCTGGGTATTCTGGGGTGGACTGTTTTCAGAGTATTATTGATTGTAGACATTAGACTTTATTGAGGAATCACTGGAAGCTATGGATTATGTGTGATGATGATGCAATCTGGCTCCCATACCTAAACCACCGTTTTATCATGGACAGACCTGTTCCTAACCCTGAACCTGACCCTGACTCTAACCCTGACCCTAACCTTGACCCTGACCCTAACCCTAACCTTAACCCTGACCCTAATCACAACCCTAACCCTAACCCTAATCCTAACCCTGACCCTAACCCTAATCCTAACCCTGACCCTAACCACGACCCTAACCCTAACCCTAATCCATACCCTGGCCTTAACCCTAATCCTAACCCTGACCCTAACCACGACCCTAACCCTAATCCTAACCCTGACCCTAACCACGACCCTAATCCTAACCCTAATCCTAACCCTGACCCTAACCACGACCCTAACCCTAACCCTAACCCTAATGCTAACCCTGACCCTAACCCTAACCCTGACCCTGACCCTGACCCTAACCCTAACCCTAACCCTAATCCTAACCCTAACCCTAATCCTAACCCTGACCCTAACCACGACCCTAACCCTAACCCTAATCCTAACCCTGACCCTAACCCTGCCATGCAACGTGGATGTGGCTGAACTGGCCCAGCACTATGGGAACTTGCTTGGGCCACATACCTCTAGTCAGACTTGGCCCAACCTTCTGACCAGATCTAGCCCATATGATGTGTTGCTGTGCCAACACTGATCCATACATGTACCACCAACCAACCAGATCTAGCCCATATGATGTGTTGCTATGCCAACACTGATCCATACATGTACCACCAACTAACCAGATGTGACCCGCAGTTGTCTGCTGCCCGGGGAGGGAAGCTCATTGGATATACACTATATTTACAAAAGTATGTGAACACCCCTTCAAATTAGTGGATTTGGCTATTTCAGCCACACCTGTTGCTGACAGGTGTATAAAATCGAGCGCACAGCCATGCAATCTCCATAGACAAACATTGGCAGTAGAATGGCCTTACTGAAGAGCTCAGTGACTTTCAACGTGGCACCGTCATAGGATGCTGCCTTTCTAACAAGTCAATTCGTCAAACTTCTGCCCTGCTAGAGTGGAAACGTCTAGGAGCAACAACGGCTCAGCCGCGAAGTGGTAGGCCACACAAGCTCACAGAACTGGACCACCGAGTGCTGAAAATAGTTTGTCCTCGGTTGCAACACTCACTATCGAGTTCCAGACTGCCTCTGGAAGCAATGTCAGCACAATAACTGTTCGTAGGGAGCTTCATGAAATGGGTTTCCATGGCCGAGCAGCCGCACACAACGGACAAATCTGGGTTTGGCGGATGCCAGGAGAACGCTACCTGCCCGAATGCATAGTGCCAACTGTAACGTTTGGTGGAGGAGGAATAATGTTCTGGGGCTGTTTTTCATGGTTCGGGCTAGGCTCCTTAGTTCCAGTGAAAGGAAATCTTAACGCTACAGCATACTATGACATTCTAGACGATTCTGTGCTTCCAACTTTGTGGCAACAGTTTGGGGAAGGCCCTTTCCTGTTTCGGCATGACAATGCCCCATTCACAAAGCAAGGTCCATACAGAAAGGGTTTGTTGAGATCGGTGTGGAAGAACTTGACAGAGCCCTGACCTCAACCCCATCGAAAACCTTTGGGACGAATTGGAACGCTGACTGCGAGCCAGGCCTAATCGCCCAACGTGCCCGACCTCACTAATGCTCTTGTGGCTGAATGGAAGCAAGTCCCCGCAGCAATGTTCCAACATCTAGTGGAAAGCCTTCACAGAAGAGTGTAGGCTGTTATAGCAGCAAAGGGGGGAACCAACTCCATATTAATGGATGTGATTTTGGAATGAGATGTTGGAGGAGCAGGTGTTCACATACTGCTGGCCATATAATGTACTATGTAGTGTACTATGTAGTGAACTATTTTACATTTACATTTTCGTCATTTAGCAGACGCTCTTATCCAGAGCGACTTACAAATTGGTGCATTCACCTTATGATAGCCAGTGGGACAACCACTTTACAATATATTTTTTTCCTTTGGGGTGGGGTAAGGGGGGGTAAAATGATTACTTTATCCTATCCCAGGTATTCCTTAAAGAGGTGGGGTTTCAAGTGTCTCCGGAAGGTGGTGAGTGACTCCGCTGTCCTGGCGTCGTGAGGGAGCTTGTTCCACCATTGGGGTGCCAGAGCAGCGAACAGTTTTGACTGGGCTGACATTTAACAAGCTATGTAGTGGACTATGACTTACCCTTCATTCCAAACTTGTTGCATCGGCCATATTTGTTGATGACAATGAAGAGGAGGATGAGGAGAACACTGGGGAAACCAGCCAGTCCTACTGCTATCAACACCTGGAGACAGACAGACAGACAGACAGACAGGTTAGGAGAACACTAATGAAACCAGCCAGTCCTACTGCTATCAACACCTGGAGACAGACAGACAGACAGGTTAGGAGAACACTGGTGAAACCATTTGAACAAGGCATTTAGCCAAGAGACTTTAACATTACTGTAACTCTACATGTTAACAAGGCATTTAGCCAAGAGATTTTCATTTACATTTACATTTTAGTCATTTAGCAGACACTCTTATCCATAATTTTATTTTTTATTTTTTTCATACTGGCCCCCCGTGGGAATCGAACCTGGCGTTGCAAACGCCATGCTCTACCAACTGAGCTACATCCCTGCCGGCTATTCCCTCCCCTACCCTGGACGACGCTGGGCCAATTGTGCGCCGCCCCATTGGTCTCCCGGCCGGCTACGACAGAGCCTGGATTTAATCTCAATAGGCAGAATGAGTTTACTCTCTGCCAACAGTGGCAAGACCACCATGTTATTAATCTGTTTCACAAACATCATTAGGACACTATGGATACGTCACAAATCACACCCTATTCCCTATATACGTCTAGCGCACTACTTTTGAACAGAGCCCTATGGGCTGTGGTCCAAAGTAGTGCACTATAAAGGGAATAGGGTGCCATTTGAGATACAGCCTATGTCATTATAAACTCACCCCAAATGTCTCCTGTTCTGTCCTGATGGCAGTGTCTGATGGCATTGGGCTTCCTGGAATACAGACAGTCAGAGACACAGTATGAGCACTGGAGAATAAAACTCACTCCCAAATGGCACCATATTCCCTACATAGTGCACTAGCTTTGACCAGAGCCCAATGGGCCCATTTGGAATGCACACTAAATCCAAGAGCAGAAATGTTGAGTAAAAGTCTACAGACAGACACGCTGCAATTTTTAAACACAATATCACTTAAAACTGTTTCCTTATCAGAAGAAATGATACACTGGCAGTTATTTAAATAAAATAACAGAAGACATGAAAAGGACAAGCTGTAGTGAAGTGAACACACACACACACACACACACACACACAGACTCACACAACCATGAAATGGAGTTTCTGTTGGCTCTTGGGGGATAGAGACTGAGGGCTGAGAGAAGGCTGGAGATCAGAGAGGAATTGGGGGTGTCTGTGTGTTTGTGTTTGTGTCAAATTAGCAGTCCTTTTTCTCAGCTCTGTAGTAACTATAGTAACTAAAAGCACCCTAACACTCCCCCCCTCCCTCCCTCCTCATGGTTCTGGGTCATGACAGTCGCTGTCTTTAACTTCACCTCTGTTGCAAAACAGTATGACCTTTTAATCTCTCACTCTCCTCTGGGAGTGTGAACATGTGTCTGTCTGTCTGTCTACCTGTCTACCTGTCTACCTGTCTACCTGTCTGTCTGTCTGTCTGTCTGTCTGTCTGTCTGTCTGTCTGTCTGTCTGTCTGTCTGTCTGTCTGTCTGTCTGCCTACCTACCTACCTACCTACCTACCTACCTACCTGCCTGCCTGCCTGCCTGCCTGCCTGTCTGTCTGTCTGTCTGTCTGTCTGTCTGCGTGAAAACGTGTCTGTCTGCCTGCCTGCCTGTCTGTACGTCTCTGTCTGCCTGTCTGTCTGTATGTCTGTCTGTCTGTCTGTCTGTCTGTCTACCTGCCTGTAAGTGTGTCCTATAGCAAGGTTTCCCAAAGCCCAGGACCGAGTTTGGGAAAGATTGTCCTATACCTTGCTGTCCTCAGTCTAACGTGGCCACAGGAGAGTGCAGCAGAACCAACTGGGCCTATCTGCTCTGGCCTGTGACCTCCCCTGTCTATCTACAGGACCCCTGTGTGCACCCCAAATGGCACCCTATTCCCTATATAGTGCACTACTTTAGACCAGAGAATGGCACCCTATTCCCTATATAGTGCACTACTTTAGACCAGAGAATGGCACTCTATTCCCTATATAGTGCACTACTTTAGACCAGAGAATGGCACCCTATTCCCTATATAGTGCACTACTTTAGACCAGAGAATGGCACCCTATTCCCTATATAGTGCACTACTTTAGACCAGAGAATGGCACCCTATTCCCTATATAGTGCACTACTTTAGACCAGAGGACTTCTCTGAAGCTGTATAACTTCTCCCAGCGATGAAAGCTGCCAGAGAGCGTGGGGACACCATCTACTACAACAGGCTCATTGTCCCCCCTCCCTCCCAAAGGCCTGGGAGGAGAGAGAGAGACTCAGGGTCAGTAGCTTCAGCCCAACATCACACACACACACACACACACACACACACACACACACACACACACACACACACACACACACACACACACACACACACACACACACACACACACACACAGACACAGACACAGACACAGACACAGACACACACACATGACACGCACACACGCACGCACGCACGCACGCACGCACGCACGCACACACACACACATACATAAGCACGCACGCACGCACGCACACACACACAGACACGCACGCACGCACGCACACACACCAATAGACAATCACAAGTGCCTGATTGACTGTCTATTAGCCCAAAAAAATATATATGTATTTATAAATGTCTCTCTCCGATAAGCTGCCAAGGAAAGGGCTAAAAATAGCCAATATTAATAAATGTAGCCTTAGAAATAAGCTTAATGAAATAAATAACTTGAAATCAGATAACATCCATATAAACTCACTTAGATAATTCCTTTGATGATACAGCAGTAGCAATACAAGGACATAACATCTACAGAAGAGACAGGAATGCTTATGGGGGAGGCGTTGCTGTATATATTCAGATTCATATTCCTCTAAAGCTTAGAGAGGATCTCATGCCAAGTGTTATTGAAGTGTGGTGGTTGCAAGGTCACCTGCCTCATCTAAAGCCTCTTCTTTTGGGGTGTTGCTATAGGGTCACCCAGTGCTAACAGTCAGTATCTGGATAATATGTGTGCAATGCTTGATAATGAATGTGATATCAACAGAGAGGACTATTTTCTGGGTGACCTGAACATTGATTGGTTAGCAACTAGCTGTCTGGTGACTAATGCCTGTAATATGATCCAGGTTATCAGTCAACCAACTAGAGTGTTTACCAATAGTGTTGGATCTGTGACATCCAGTTCAGTGGTGGCTGCTGAGGGGAGGGTTGCTCATAGCAACGGAGTCCATGGAACGGTATCAACCACAGGGAAACTACGTTTGACTCCGTTCCATTGACTCCGTTCCAGACATTATTATGAGCCGTCCTCCCCTCAGCAGCCTCCGCTGATCCACATGTATTGATCATATCTTCACTAACGCTGCAGAGCTTTGCTCCAAAGCAATATCAGTTCCCATTTCCTGCAGTGACCATAACATGGCAATAACATGGACAACAGGGACAGCCAAAGTACCAAAGGCAGGACCTAAAGTCATTTATCAGAGATCATACAAATGTTTTCTCAGGACTATTTTAGTTGAATATGTAAAACATGTATGTTGATCTGATGTGTGTGAGGAAGTGAATCCAGATGCAGCACTGGAAGTATTTGTAGAATTATTCATGAAAATTTTTGACAAGCACCTGTTATTTAACTAACTGAGAAAACTGTTAGAGCCCCCTGGATTGATGATGAATTGATAAATTGGTTCAAAGACATGATGCAAAAAGAGGTGGCCAACAAGTCAGGCTGCTCAGCTGATTGGTTGACACACTGTCAATTTGGAAATGTTGTGACTAAACTTAACAAAAGCAAAAAGAAGAAGAAATGATATAACCAAACCAAGATAAATGACATATAACACAATGGAAAAATACTTTGGAGTACCTTAAATGATATCATGGGCAAACAAAAAACAATTCATCTCCATCGCTTATTGAAGTTAATGGGTCATTTATAAGAAAACCTTTGGATATTGCCAATCATTTCAATGACTATTTCACTGGTAAAGTGGAAAAACTAAGAAGTGAAATGACAACACTGAACAGTGAACCATCATATCTAATAATCTAATAATAATGAAAGAGAAGGATTGCTGTTTTGAATTTGGTCCAGTTAGTGTGGGAGAGGTGGAAAAACGGTTGTTATCCATCGATAATGATAAGCCACCAGGTATTGACAACCTTGATGGGAAACTATTGAGAACGGTAGCAGACTGTGTTGCCACCCCTATGTGCCATGTCTTTAACCAAAGCCTAAAGGAGGGCGTGTCCACAGGAGTGGAAGGAAGTTAAAGTAATTCCACTGCCTAAAAATAGTAAAGCACCCTTTGCTGGCTCTAACAGCCGCCCAATCAGTTTGCTGGCTCTAACAGCTGCCCAATCAGTTTGCTGGCTCTAACAGCCGACCAATCAGTTTGCTGCCTGTTCTCAGTAAACTGATTTTGAGAATTGTGTTTGACCAAATACAATGCTATTTTTCAGAGAACAAGTGAACTACTGACTGTCAGCATGCATCTAGAGAAGGGCACCCAACTTGTACTGCACTGACTCAGATGATGATTGGTTAAAAGAAATGGATAATAAGATGATAGGTGGAGCTGTATTGTTAGATTTCAGTGCAGCCTTTGATGTTATTGATCATAAATTGTTTTAGAAAAAATGGTATTGCTATGGATTTACATCACCTGCCATCACATGGTTGTAGAGTTATTTATCCAATAGAACTCACAGAGTGTTCTTCAATGGAAGCTTCTATAACATGAGATATGTACAGTGTGCGGTGTCCCTCAGGGCAGTTGCCTTGGGCCGTTAATCTTCTCTATTTTTCCAAATGATTTGCTACTGGTCTTACATGAAGCTAGAATGACTATGCTGATGAATCCACACTCTACATGTCACCACCCAAAGCCAGTGAGCTCACTGATATTCTAAATAAGGAGTTCCAGTCAGTATCAGAATGGGGGATCAATAATAAACTGGTCTTAAATACATCTAAAACCTAACAGCATTGTATTTGGTTCAAAACATTATCTTAAGACCTAAACCTCAACTGGAGTTGTGCATAAAGGGTGTGATCACTGAGCAAGTTGAGGAAGCTAAACTCCTAGATATAACATTGGATGGTCAATTACCATGGTCAAGTCATATTGACAAAGTTGTTGTCAAGATGGGAAGATGGGGAGGGTCCTTTCTGTTATAAAAAGATGTTCTACAAAAAATGAACTGTACTCCCATCTTTATGACTGTCCGGTAATATGGTCAAGTGCAGCAAAGAAAGACCTAGAAAGCATTGTCACGTCTACTCCCTCTCTCCCTCTCTCCCGCTCTCCCGCTCTCCCTTTCTCCCGCTCTCCCTCTCTCCCGCTCTCCCGCTCTCCCGCTCTCCCTCTCTCCCGCTCTCCCTCTCTCCCGCTCTCCCGGTCTCCCTCTCTCCCGCTCTCCCGCTCTCCCGCTCTCCCTCTCTCCCGCTCTCCCGCTCTCCCTCTCTCCCGCTCTCCCTCTCTCCCTCTCCCGCTCTCCCTCTCTCCCGCTCTCCCGCTCTCCCTCTCTCCCGCTCTCCCTCTCTCTCTCCCTCTCTCCCGCTCCCTCTCTCCCTCTCTCCCGCTCTCCTCTCTCTCCCGCTCTCCCTCTCTCCCTCTCTCCCGCTCTCCCTCTCTCCCACTCTCCCTCTCTCCCTCTCTCCCTTTCTCCCCTCTCCCTCTCTCCCGCTCTCCCTCTCTCCCGCTCTCCCTCTCTCCCTCTCTCCCGCTCTCCCTCTCTCCCTCTCTCCCGCTCTCCCTCTCTCCCGCTCTCCCTCTCTCCTCTCTCCCGCTCTCCTTCTCTCCCGCTCTCCCTCTCTCCCTCTCTCCCGCTCTCCTCTCTCCCGCTCTCCCTCTCTCCCTCTCTCCCGCTCTCCCTCTCTCCCGCTCTCCCTCTCTCTCGCTCTCCCGCTCTCCTCTCCCCTCTCTCCGCTCTCCCTCTCTCCCGCTCTCCTCTCTCCCTTCTCCCGCTCTCCCTCTCTCCCGCTCTCCCTCTCTCCAGCTCTCCCTCTCTCCCTCTCTCCCCGCTCTCCCGCTCTCCCTCTCTCCCGCTCTCCCTCTCTCCTCTCTCCCTCTCTCCCTCTCTCCCGCTCTCCCTCTCTCCTCTCTCCCGCTCTCCCTCTCTCCGCTCTCCCGCTCTCCCTCTCTCCCGCTCTCCCTCTCTCCTCTCTCCCTCTCTCCCGCTCTCCCTCTCTCCCGCTCTCCCTCTCTCCCTCTCTCCCTCTCTCCCGCTCTCCCTCTCTCCCTCTCTCCCGCTCTCCCTCTCTCCCTCTCTCCCGCTCTCCCTCTCTCCCTCTCTCCCTCTCTCCTCTCTCCCTCTCTCCCGCTCTCCCTCTCTCCTCTCTCCCTCTCTCCCTCTCTCCCTCTCTCCGCTCTCCCTCTCTCCCTCTCTCCCTCTCTCCCTCTCTCCCTCTCTCTCTCCCTCTCTCCCTCTCTCCCTCTCTCCCGCTCTCCCGCTCTCCCTCTCTCCCGCTCTCCCTCTCTCCCGCTCCCTCTCTCTCCCTTCTCCCGCTCCTCCCTCTCTCCCGCTCTCCCTCTCTCCTCTCTCCCTCTCTCCCCTCTCTCCCTCTCTCCCTCTCTCCCGCTCTCCCTCTCTCCCCTCTCCCTCTCTCCCTCTCTCCCTCTCTCCCTCTCTCCCTCTCTCCCTCTCTCCCTCTCTCCCTCTCTCTCTCTCTCTCTCCCTCTCTCCCTCTCTCACTCTCTCTCTCTCTCCCTCTCTCCCTCTCTCCCTCTCTCCCGCTCTCCCTCTCTCCCTCTCTCCCGCTCTCCCTCTCTCCCTCTCTCCCTCTCTCCCTCTCTCCCTCTCTTCCGCTCTCCCGCTCTCCCTCTCTCCCTCTCTCCCGCTCTCCCTCTCTCCCGCTCTCCCTCTCTCCCTCTCTCCCGCTCTCCCTCTCTCCCTCTCTCCCTCTCTCCCTCTCTCCCGCTCTCCCTCTCTCCCGCTCTCCCTCTCTCCCTCTCTCCCGCTCTCCCGCTCCGGCGCTTGACGCCACAGGTTTACTAACCACCGTTCCTGGCAACCATCATTACGCACACCTGGCAACCATCATTACGCACACCTGGCAACCATCATTACACACACCTGGCAACCATCATTACACACACCTGGCAACCATCATTACACACACCTGGCAACCATCATTATGCACACCTGGCAACCATCATTACACACACCTGGCAACCATCATTACACACACCTGGCAACCATCATTACACACACCTGGCAACCATCATTACACACACCTGGCAACCATCATTACACACACCTGGCAACCATCATTACACACACCTGGCAACCATCATTACACACACCTGGTAACCATCATTACACACACCTGGTAACCATCATTACACACACCTGGCAACCATCATTACACACACCTGGCAACCATCATTACACACACCTGGCAACCATCATTACACACACCTGGTAACCATCATTACACACACCTGGCAACCATCATTACACACACCTGGTAACCATCATTACACACACCTGGCAACCATCATTACGCACACCTGCGCCCCATCATTACACACACCTGGCAACCATCATTACGCACACCTGGCAACCATTATTACGCACACCTGGGAACCATCATTACGCACACCTGGCAACCATCATTACGCACACCTGGCAACCATCATTAAGCACACCTGGCAACCATCATTACAAACACCTGGCAACAATCATTACACACACCTGGCAACCATCATTACACACACCTGGCAACCATCATTACGCAAACCTGGCAACCATCATTACGCACACCTGGCAACCATCATTACGCACACCTGGCAACCATCATTACACACACCTGGCAACCATCATTACGCACACCTGTCAACCATCATTACACACACCTGGCAACCATCATTACACACACCTGGCAACCATCATTACACACACCTGGCAACCATCATTACACACACCTGGCAACCAGCATTACGCACACCTGGCAACCAGCATTACGCACACCTGGCAACCAGCATTATGCACACCTGGCAACCATCATTACGCACACCTGGCAACCATCATTACACACACCTGGCAACCATCATTACGCACACCTGGCAACCATCATTAAGCACACCTGGCAACCATCATTACACACACCTGGCAACCATCATTACACACACCTGGCAACCATCATTACACACACCTGGCAACCATCATTACACACACCTGGCAACCATCATTACACACACCTGGCAACCATCATTACACACACCTGGTAACCATCATTACACACACCTGGCAACCATCATTACACACACCTGGTAACCATCATTACACACACCTGGCAACCATCATTACACACACCTGGCAACCATCATTACGCACACCTGTTAACCATCATTACGCACACCTGGCAACCATCATTACGCATACCTGGCAACCATCATTACGCACACCTGGCAACCATCATTACACACACCTGGCAACCATCATTACGCACACCTGGCAACCATTATAACGCACACCTGGCAACCATCATTACACACCTGGCAACCATCATTATGCACACCTGGCAACCGTCATTACGCACACCTGGCAACCATCATTACACACACCTGGCAACCATCATTACGCACACCTGGCAACCATCATTACACACACCTGGCAACCCATCATTACACACACCTGGAAACAATCATTACACACACCTGGCAACCATCATTACACACACCTGGTAACCATCATTACACACACCTGGCAACCATCATTACACACACCTGGCAACCATCATTACACACACCTGGCAACCATCATTACGCACACCTGGCAACCATTATTACGCACACCAGGGAACCATCATTACGCACACCTGGCAACCATCATTACGCACACCTGGCAACCATCATTAAGCACACCTGGCAACCATCATTACGCACACCTGGCAACCATTATTACGCACACCAGGGAACCATCATTACGCACACCTGGCAACCATCATTACGCACACCTGGCAACCATCATTAAGCACACCTGGCAACCATCATTACGCACACCTGGCAACCATCATTACGCACACCTGGCAACCATCATTGCGCCACCTGGCAACCATCATTACGCACACCTGGCAACCATCATTACGCACACCTGGCAACCATCATTACGCACACCTGGCAACCATCATTACGCACACCTGGCAACCATCATTACGCACACCTGGCAACCAGCATTACGCACACTTGGCAACCAGCATTACGCACACCTGGCAACCATCATTACGCACACCTGGCAACCATCATTACGCACACCTGGCAACCATCATTACGCACACCTGGCAACCATCATTACGCACCTGGCAACCATCATTACGCACACCTGGCAACCATCATTACGCACACCTGGCAACCATCATTACGCACACCTGGCAACCATCATTACGCACACCTGGCAACCATCATTACGCACACCTGGCAACCATCATTACGCACACCTGGTAACCATCATTACGCACACCTGGCAACCATCATTACGCACACCTGGCAACCATCATTACGCACACCTGGCAACCATCATTACGCACACCTGTCAACCATCATTACGCACACCTGGCAACCAGCATTACGCACACCTGGCAACCATCATTACGCACACCTGGCAACCAGCATTACGCACACCTGGCAACCAGCATTACGCACACCTGGCAACCAGCATTACGCACACCTGGCAACCATCATTACACACACCTGGCAACCATCATTACGCACACCTGGCAACCATCATTACGCACACCTGGCAACCATCATTAAGCACACCTGGCAACCATCATTACACACACCTGGCAACCATCATTACACACACCTGGCAACCATCATTACACACACCTGGCAACCATCATTACACACACCTGGCAACCATCATTACACACACCTGGCAACCATCATTACACACACCTGGCAACCATCATTACACACACCTGGTAACCATCATTACACACACCTGGCAACCATCATTACACACACCTGGCAACCATCATTACGCACACCTGTTAACCATCATTACGCACACCTGGCAACCATCATTACACATACCTGGCAACCATCATTATGCACACCTGGCAACCATCATTACGCACACCTGGCAACCATCATTACGCACACCTGGCAACCATTATAACGCACACCTGGCAACCATCATTACACACCTGGCAACCATCATTATGCACACCTGGCAACCGTCATTACGCACACCTGGCAACCATCATTACACACACCTGGCAACCATCATTACGCACACCTGGCAACCATCATTACACACACCTGGCAACCCATCATTACACACACCTGGAAACAATCATTACACACACCTGGCAACCATCATTACACACACCTGGTAACCATCATTACGCACACCTGGCAACCATCATTACGCACACCTGCGCCCCATCATTACACACACCTGGCAACCATTATTACGCACACCTGGGAACCATCATTACGCACACCTGGCAACCATCATTAAGCACACCTGGCAACCATCATTACACACACCTGGCAACCATCATTACGCACACCTGGCAACCATCATTACGCACACCTGGCAACCATCATTACGCACACCTGGCAACCATCATTACGCACACCTGGCAACCATCATTACGCACACCTGGCAACCATCATTACACACACCTGGCAACCATCATTACGCACACCTGGCAACCATCATTACGCACACCTGGCAACCATCATTACGCACACCTGGCAACCAGCATTACGCACACCTGGCAACCATCATTACGCACACCTGGCAACCATCATTACGCACACCTGGCAACCATCATTACGCACACCTGGCAACCATCATTAAGCACACCTGGCAACCATCATTACACACACCTGGCAACCATCATTACACACACCTGGCAACCATCATTACACACACCTGGCAACCATCATTACACACACCTGGCAACCATCATTACACACACCTGGCAACCATCATTACACACACCTGGCAACCATCATTACACACACCTGGCAACCATCATTACACACACCTGGAAACCATCATTACACACACCTGGCAACCATCATTACACACACCTGGCAACCATCATTACACACACCTGGCAACCATCATTACACACACCTGGCAACCATCATTACGCACACCTGGCAACCATCATTACGCACACCTGGCAACCATCATTACACACACCTGGCAACCATCATTAAGCACACCTGGCAACCATCATTACACACACCTGGCAACCATCATTACGCACACCTGGCAACCATCATTACGCACACCTGTTAACCATCATTACGCACACCTGGCAACCATCATTACACATACCTGGCAACCATCATTATTCACACCTGGCAACCATCATTACGCACACCTGGCAACCATTATAACGCACACCTGGCAACCATCATTACACACCTGGCAACCATCATTACGCA
This sequence comes from Coregonus clupeaformis, assembly GCF_020615455.1. Taxonomy (NCBI): domain Eukaryota; kingdom Metazoa; phylum Chordata; class Actinopteri; order Salmoniformes; family Salmonidae; genus Coregonus; species Coregonus clupeaformis. The sequence continues at coordinate 123,125 of NW_025533636.1, forward strand.
CACCTGGCAACCGTCATTACGCACACCTGGCAACCATCATTACACACATTTACATTACATTTTACATTTTAGTCATTTAGCAGACGCTCTTATCCAGAGCGACTTACAGTTAGTGAATACATTTTTTTTTTTTTTTTATACTGGCCCCCCATGGGAATCGAACCCACAACCCTGGCGTTGCAAACACCATGCTCTATCAACTGAGCTACATCCCTGCCGGCCATTCCCTCCCCTACCCTGGACGACGCTGGGCCAATTGTGCGTCGCCCATGAGTCTCCCGGTCGCGGCCGGCTGCGACAGAGCCTGGATTCGAACCAGGATCTCTAGTGGCACAGTTAGCACTGCGATGCAGTGCCTTAGACCACTGCGCCACTCAGGAGACACACACCTGGACTTCATCACTACCTTGATCAGTCCCCCTTTATCTAGCACTCTGTATCCTCACTCTTCAGGCAGTATTGGTTCTGTTTTCTCCAGACGCTTCTCGTATTGTATCTCTCCATGTTCGTTATTATTAAACTCACCAACTGCACCTGCTTCCTGACTCCCTGCGTCTCCGTTACAAGCTGGCTCAAAACAGAGCAGCACGCCTTTCCCTTAAATGCACATACAGAACTAACATCAACAACATGCATGCCAGTCTTTCCTGGATGAGGGTTGATGAGAGATGAACTGCTTCTCTTCTAGTTTTTATGAGAAATATTACTGTGATGAAAATTCCAGATTGTCTGCATAGTCAAATAACCAGAGGAAGGACCAAGTCACTATTATTCGAGTCACAAGCAAGTCTCAAGTCACAAGGTCCGAGTCTTCAGTCCCAAGTAGAACAGGTCGAGTCTCCAATCAAGTCTAAGTCGGGCATTTTAAGAGCATGACAAGTCAAGTTGATTCACAAGTTTTTAAAATCAAGTCTCAAGTCAAGTAAAAATAAAATCTATACATGCAATGACTTGTTCAACTACAAATCTTTGTCTATTTATTGAGGCTACCAGACAGCCCTTTCATTATTTAGTCAACAACACATTTTGATGATGTCATTGTAAAATGGGGACCTAGTAGCAGTCGTAAGGGCATGACATCAGCAAATCAAAAGTTTATTGGTCGCAGACACAGATTTGTAGATGTTATTGCAGGTGCAGCTAAATGCTTGTGTTTCTAGCTCCAACAGTACAGTAATACCCAGCTAAATGCTTGTGTTTCTAGCTCCAACAGTACAGTAATACCTAACTAAATGCTTGTGTTTCTAGCTCCAACAGTACAGTAATACCCAGCTAAATGCTTGTGTTTCTAGCTCCAACAGTACAGTAATCCCCAGCTAAATGCTTGTGTTTCTAGCTCCAACAGTGCAGTAATACCCAGCTAAATGCTTGTGTTCCTATCTCCAACAGTGCAGTAATACCCAGCTAAATGCTTGTGTTTCTAGCTCCAACAGTGTAGTAATACCCAGCTAAATGCTTGTGTTTCTAGCTCCAACAGGGCAGTAATACCTAGCTATATGCTTGTGTTTCTAGCTCCAACAGTGCAGTAATACCCAGCTAAATGCTTGTGTTTCTAGCTCCAACAGTGCAGTAATACCCAGCTATAAATAAATATACAACACACACATAATCCAGAAAAATACAAATGACATAGAAATTAAGAAATACCAGAACAAGCTATGTCAGAGACTGGAATATAAATACATATACATATAATGGTGCAGCAGTAGTTATATAGGATGGTGTGTATAGACATTATGGACAGTAGATGAATAGAGAAGGTGTGTACAGCAGGCAAGACAGGTTGACTAGATTAATTTGCAGGTCTTGGTGATCCAATGGTGAAAGCGCCATATCATACAAAAAATTATACAAGTAAATGTACCAAATATACAAGGGCAATAGGCCAAAAGAAATAGCCTCTGTATCAGGTTTATCCTGGTCTATCTGGAAGGACACAGGTAGAGGGCAAGAAACCAAACGGATATTTCATCACCATTCATCAATGGATGAATAATGGTCTCTTCTTCAACGTACTGACATCAAAGCTTCGCACGCAGGCCAAGTTCCCTACAGCGGCTTGGGAAAGTATTCACCCCCCTCGGCATTAGTATTCACCCCCCTTGGTATTAGTAGTCACCCCCCTTGGCATTAGTATTCACCCCCTTGGTATTAGTATTCACCCCCCTTGGCATTAGTATTCACCCCCTTGGCATTAGTATTCACCCCCCTTGGCATTAGTATTCACCCCCCTTGGCATTAGTATTCACCCCCTTGGTATTAGTATTCACCCCCTTGGCATTAGTATTCACCCCCTTGGCATTAGTATTCACCCCCTTGGCATTAGTATTCACCCCCCTTGGCATTAGTATTCACCCCCTTGGCATTAGTATTCACCCCCTTGGCATTAGTATTCACCCCCCTTGGCATTAGTATTCACCCCCCTTGGCATTAGTATTCACCCCCCTTGGTATTAGTATTCACCCCCCTTGGCATTAGTATTCACCCCCCTTGGCATTAGTATTCACCCCCCTTGGTATTAGTATTCACCCCCATTGGTATTAGTATTCACCCCCCTTGGCATTAGTATTCACCCCCCTTGGCATTAGTATTCACCCCCTTGGTATTAGTATTCACCCCCCTTGGTATTAGTATTCACCCCCCTTGGTATTAGTATTCACCCCCCTTGGCATTTTTCCTATTTTGTTGCTTTACAACCTGGAATTAAAACGGATTTTTGGGGGGGTTGTATAATTTGATTTACACAACATGCTTACCACTTTGAAGATGCAAAATATTTTTTGTTGTGAAACAAACAAGAAATAAGACAAAAAAATAGGTGCATAACTATTCACCTCAAAGCCCCCCCTCCCTCTTATCCAGAGCGACTTACAGTTAGTGAGTGCGTACATTTTTCATACTGGCCCCCCGTGGGAAACGAACCCACAACCCTTGCGTTGCAAGCGCCATGCTCTACCAACTGAGCTACAGCAGGGCCAATATAATATAATAACACTAGTAAGTCAAAACACTTACCATATTCCACAATTTCTGAAAAGGAGATGAAAAAGGGTCATGTAAATGAATGAATGAATGAATGAATGAATGAATGAATGAGTGATATGAATGATATTCTGCTTACATTTATCGTGCTAATATGCCACCGATTCTTAGGTGTCAGACTTAACTGTCTTCTACCACTAGAAGCTCCAAATTGAATAATCCAAATGTGCATTTAGCTAAATCTGGCGCAATGCATCCATTTGCTTTTAGCTAAATCATTTCTCACTGCTCTGAGAATTATCTTTTTGTTGTACGTTGTCCCTCTCTAAGAAGATGTTGTGGTTACCGTCAGGGTCGGGGTCAAAGGGCGGTGCCATGAGGAAGTGTCCGTAGACGGTCTTGGTGACGGTCCCCAGGGAGTTGGAGGCCTCCAGCGTGTAGTTCCCATTGTCGAAGTGTGTTGGGTTGTTAAAAGTCAGACAGCCCTCCAGATAGTCCTGGTAGAAATCCATCTCTGTTCTGATGTAGTCACTCTGCAGGATCTCTCTCTGTGTACAATAATGATCAGAATACCGTTTATTTTTCAACCTTTTCAAAAGACCCAGACTCTTTACATCATTGGTTCTGAATCCTTTTTGGGGGTTTTTCCCAGCACTACTCACCTGATTGAAACAACCAGCTCATCATCAAGCTCTGTGGTCCCCGGGAGAAAACTAAAACATGCACCTCTTGGGGTCGCCAGGAGCAGGATTTGTAAATGCTGCTTTCCATAATAGAGATGAATAAAAAGTAATGAAATCCCACCTGTTTGTGGTACCATCGCAGTGTGGGGGAGGGATAGCCTCTCACTGTGAACTCTATGCAGGTGTCATGGCGCCGCTCAGCCTCGGCCAGTTTCAGGATGACTGGTGGAACTGTAAGGGGAGCAGAGGAAACTGTGAGAGTTTTGACACGGCATGGCTCGGCCAGTTTCAGGATGACTGGTGGAACTGTAAGGGGAGCAGAGGAAACTGTGAGAGGTTTGACACGGCATGGCTCGGCCAGTTTCAGGATGACTGGTGGAACTGTAAGGGGAGCAGAGGAAACTGTGAGAGTTTTGACACGGCATGGCTCGGCCAGTTTCAGGATGACTGGTGGAACTGTAAGGGGAGCAGAGGAAACTGTGAGAGGTTTGACACGGCATGGCTCGGCCAGTTTCAGGATGACTGGTGGAACTGTAAGGGGAGCAGAGGAAACTGTGAGAGGTTTGACACACAATGGTGGATTCTAACTATTATTCATGGTTGGCCTTTCAATTCCACAAGCTAGATTTCACATTGCAAAACATTACGCCAGAGATGATGATCCATAAGATCAGCTGTGTGAGAGCTGAAAACACTGATATGATTAAAACCCAGATATCAGAACTATAATCCAGTTGGTTCCACATTTCCATGACAGCATTTCCCTGAATAAGCAGTAAAATGGCAGCTCTCCCAGAACCAGGGTCCAGCACCATATTCCCTACATAGAGTAGTGCACTACTTTTGACCAGGGTCCAGCACCCTATTCCCTACATAGAGTAGTGCACTACTTTTGACCAGGGTCCAGCACCCTATTCCCTACATACATACCTATTCCCTACACCTGTTTGAACTCGTTACCTGTATAAAAGACACCTGTCCACACACTCAATCAAACAGACTCCAACCTCTCCACAATGGCCAAGACCAGAGAGCTGTGTAAGGACATCAGGGATAAAATTGTAGACCTGCACAAGGCTGGGATGGGCTACAGGACAATAGGCAAACAGCTTGGTGAGAAGGCAACAACTGTTGGCGCAATTCTTAGAAAATGGAAGAAGTTCAAGATGACGGTCAATCACCCTCGGTCTGGGGCTCCATGCAAGATCTCACCTCGTGGGGCATCAATGATCATGAGGAAGGTGAGGGATCAGCCCAGAACTACACATTTTTATCATAGGTACACTTCAACTGTGAGAGACGGAATCTAAAACAAAAAAACAAAAAATCACATTGTATGATTTTTAAGTAATTAATTTGCATTTTATTGCATGACATAAGTATTTGATACATCAGAAAAGCAGAACTTTAATATTTGGTACATAAACCTTTGTTTGCAATTACAGAGATCATACGTTTCCTGTACGTCTTGACCAGGTTTGCACACACTGCAGCAGGGATTTTGGCCCACTCCTCCAAACAGACCTTCTCCAGATCCTTCAGGTTTCGGGGCTGTCGCTGGGCAATACGGACTTTCAGCTCCCTCCAAAGATTTTCTATTGGGTTCAGGTCTGGAGACTGGCTAGGCCACTCTAGGACCTTGAGATGCTTCTTACGGAGCCACTCCTTAGTTGCCCTGGCTGTGTGTTTCAGGTCGTTGTCATGCTGGAAGACCCAGCCACGACCCATCTTCAATGCTCTTACTGAGGAAAGGAGGTTGTTGGCCAATATCTCGCGATACAGTGCCCCATCCATCCTCCCCTCAATACGGTGCAGTCATCCTGTCCCCTTTGCAGAAAAGCATCCCCAAAGAATGATGTTTCCACCTCCATGCTTCACGGTTGGGATGGTGTTCTTGAGGTTGTACTCATCCTTCTTCCTCCAAACACGGCGAGTGGAGTTTAGACCAAAAAGCTCTATTTTTGTCTCATCAGACCACATGACCTTCTCCCATTCCTCCTCTGGATCATCCAGATGGTCATTGGCAAACTTCAGACAGGCCTGGACATGCGCTGGCTTGAGCAGGGGGACCTTGCGTGCGCTGCAGGATTTTAATCCATGATGGCGTATTGTGTTACTAATGGTTTTCTTTGAGACTGTGGTCCCAGTTCTCTTCAGGTCATTGACCAGGTCCTGCCGTGTAGTTCTGGGCTGATCCCTCACCTTCCTCATGATCATTGATGCCCCACGAGGTGAGATCTTGCATGGAGCCCCAGACCGAGGGTGATTGACCGTCATCTTGAACTTCTTCCATTTTCTAAGAATTGCGCCAACAGTTGTTGCCTTCTCACCAAGCTGTTTGCCTATTGTCCTGTAGCCCATCCCAGCCTTGTGCAGGTCTACAATTTTATCCCTGATGTCCTTACACAGCTCTCTGGTCTTGGCCATTGTGGAGAGGTTGGAGTCTGTTTGATTGAGTGTGTGGACAGGTGTCTTTTATACAGGTAACGAGTTCAAACAGGTGCAGATTAATACAGGTAATGAGTGGAGAACAGGAGGGCTTCTTAAAGAAAAACTAACAGGTCTGTGAGGGCCAGAATTCTTACTGGTTGGTAGGTGATCAAATACTTATGTCATGCAATAAAATGCAAATTAATTACTTAAAAATCATACAATGTGATTTTCTGGATTTTTGTTTTAGATTCCGTCTCTCACAGTTGAAGTGTACCTATGATAAAAATGACAGACCTCTACATGCTTTGTAAGTAGGAAAACCTGCAAAATCTGCAGTGTATCAAATACTTGTTCTCCCCACTGTAGCTCTGAATCCACGATATGGCAGAGGTTGAAAAGCCATAACAGGTAAGTTTTCTTAACAACAGGTTATGGTCAATAATATCAAAGGCTGCACCGAAATCTAACAGTACAGCTCCCACAATCTTCTTATTATCAATTTATTTCAATCAATCATCAGTGCATGTTGAGTGCCCTTCTTTATAAGCATGCTGACAGTTTGTTGTTAATTTGTTTACAGAGAAATAGCATTGCATTTGGTCAAACACAATTTTTTCCAACAGTTTGCTAAGAGCTGGCAGCAAGCTGATAGGTCTGCTGTTAAAACCAGTAAAGGCCGCTTTTACCACTCTTGGGTAGCGGAATGCCTTTGCTTCCTTCCAGGCCTGAGGACAAAGACTTTCCTCTAGACTCAGATTAAAGATAAGGCAAGACATGAAAATGGTTGTTTAGTAATGACCAACAAACAATTTGACAGAACTTGAAGAATTTTGAAAAGAGTAATGGACGAATGTAGCACAATCCAGGTGTGGAAAGCTCTTAGAGACTTACCCAGAAAGACACACAGCTTTAATTCTCCCTACCCTCCCCTCCCGGAGGATCTGAGCCCTAGGACCATGTCTCAGGACTACCTGGCCTGATGACTCCTGGCTGTCCCCAGTCCTCTCCCTCTCTCCCTCTCTCCCTCCCCTCCCGGAGGACCTGAGCCCTAGGACCATGCCTCAGGACTACCTGGCCTGATGACTCCTGGCTGTCCCCAGTCCACCTAGTCGTGCTGCTGCTCCAGTTTCAACTGTTCTGCCTGCGGCTATGGAACCCTGACCTGTTCACCGGACGTGCTACCTTGTCCCGGATCTGCTGTTTCTCTCTCTGTCTCTGTGTCTCTCTGTCTCTCTGTCTCTCTCTCTCTCTCTCTCTCTCTCTCTCTCTCTCTCTCTCTCTCTCGCCTCTCTCTCTCTCTCTCTCTCTCTCTCTCTCTCTCTCTCTCTCTCTCTCTCTCTCTCTCTCTCTCTCTCTCTCTCTCTCTCTCTCTCTCTCTCTCTCTCTCTCTCTCTCTCTCTCTCTCTCTCTCTCTCTCTCTCTCTCTCTCTCTCTCTCTCTCTCTCTCTCTCTCTCTCTCTCTCTCTCTCTCTCTCTCTCTCACCTGCTGTCTCGACCTCTGAATGGCCCTGCTGGTCATGTATGAACGTTTGAACATCTTGAAGAACAATCTGGCCTTAATGGCCATGTATTATCTCCACCCGGCACAGCCAGAAGGGGACTGGCCACCCCTCAGAGCCTGGTTCCTCTCTAGGTTTCTTCCTAGGTTCCTGCCTTTCTAGGGAGTTTTTCCCCTCAGAGCCTGGTTCCTCTCTAGGTTTCCTCCTGGGTTCCTGCCTTTCTAGGGAGTTTTTCCCCTCAGAGCCTGGTTCCTCTCTAGGTTTCCTCCTAGGTTTCTGCCTTTCTAGGGAGTTTTTCCCCTCAGAGCCTGGTTCCTCTCTAGGTTTCTTCCTAGGTTCCTGCCTTTCTAGGGAGTTTTTCCCCTCAGAGCCTGGTTCCTCTCTAGGTTTCCTCCTAGGTTCCTGCCTTTCTAGGGAGTTTTTCCCCTCAGAGCCTGGTTCCTCTCTAGGTTTCCTCCTAGGTTCCTGCCTTTCTAGGGAGTTTTTCCCCTCAGAGCCTGGTTCCTCTCTAGGTTTCTTCCTAGGTTCCTGCCTTTCTAGGGAGTTTTTCCCCTCAGAGCCTGGTTCCTCTCTAGGTTTCTTCCTAGGTTTCTGCCTTTCTAGGGAGTTTTTCCCCTCAGAGCCTGGTTCCTCTCTAGGTTTCTTCCCAGGGGATGTAGCTCAGTTGGTAGAGCATGGCGTTTGCAACACCAGGGTTGTGGGTTCGATAAAATAATGTATGTGCTAACTGTAAGTCGCTCTGGATAAGAGCGTCTGCTAAATGACTAAAATGTAAATGTAAAATGTAGGTTCCGGCCTTTCCAGGGAGTTTTTCCTAACCACCGTGCCTCTACATCTGCATTGCTGGTCTAAAGTAGTGCACTATATAGGGAATAGGGTGCCATTCTCTGGTCTAAAGTAGTGCACTATATAGGTAATAGGGTGCCATTCTCTGGTCTAAAGTAGTGCACTATATAGGGAATAGGGTGCCATTCTCTGGTCTAAAGTAGTGCACTATATAGGGAATAGGGTGCCATTCTCTGGTCTAAAGTAATGCACTTTATAGGGAATAGGGTGCCATTCTCTGGTCTAAAGTAGTGCACTATATATGGAATAGGGTGCCATTCTCTGGTCTAAAGTAGTGCACTATATAGGGAATAGGGTGCCATTCTCTGGTCTAAAGTAGTGCACTATATAGGGAATAGGGTGCCATTCTCTGGTCTAAAGTAGTGCACTATATAGGGAATAGGGTGCCATTCTCTGGTCTAAAGTAGTGCTCTATATAGGGAATAGGGTGCCATCTGGGAGGCATCCTGTATCAGGGTGTGAGCTAGCATCACAGGCTGTAGGGTGTAGCCAGCTCATTGGCCACATCAATTTAACTTCATTACCAAGACAACATCTCATTGGATCCTAAATGTACCTGCATAATTCCCCTGCTCCACCTGGTAATAGATGTATTCTGTTAAGACGGTAAAGGCTGTCAATTATTCTCCAGGCTTGTTTGGCATTAATCTAATCCATATTCCAATCCTTCTGTTCTCAGCGCTCTCTAACGAGTCATCACAGCCGTTACACCTGAAATAGCTCAGTAGCTTTCACAACCTTAAATCATGCTAAAGACAATATTAGAAAGACTGCCATAAAATACAGTATGTTTCCAATCAACAGGCATTGAGGTCTACAGTACAGATTGTTGTTATGTTCTCTCTGGCAGTTTATTGATTGATTAAAAGCATTGATTAGCTAGATGTCAAGACATTCCAGCCCTGAGTAGAGGGGATAGATGATGACCTGACA
>NW_025533636.1:140000-165000 GCF_020615455.1 Coregonus clupeaformis
ACAAAAACACATCACAGTCAAACACCACGCCGTCCAGCCTCCTGGAAACAAAAACACATCACAGTCAAACAGCACACCGTCCAGCCTCCTGGAAACAAAAACACATCACAGTCAAACACCACACCGTCCAGCCTCCTGGAAACAAAAACACATCACAGTCAAACACCACACCGTCCAGCCTCCTGGAAACAAAAACACATCACAGTCAAACAGCACACCGTCCAGCCTCCTGGAAACAAAAACACATCACAGTCAAACACCACACCGTCCAGCCTCCTGGAAACAAAAACACATCACAGTCAAACAGCACACCGTCCAGCCTCCTGTAAACAAAAACACATCACAGTCAAACACCACACCGTCCAGCCTCCTGGAAACAAAAACACATCACAGTCAAACACCACACCGTCCAGCCTCCTGTAAACAAAAACACATCACAGTCAAACAGCACACCGTCCAGCCTCCTGGAAACAAAAACACATCACAGTCAAACAGCACACCGTCCAGCCTCCTGTAAACAAAAACACATCACAGTCAAACAGCACACCGTCCAGCCAACAAATTATACTGTAGTGAAGGAAAACAGCCAGTTTCAGATATGAGGGATGATTTTACTGTGGAGAAGGAAACATTTAGTTTAAGATATGAGGGATGATTTTACTGTGGAGAAGGAAACATTTAGTTTAAGATATGAGGGGTGATTATACTGTAATAGGAAAACAGCTAGTTTAAGATACAGTGGGGAAAAAAAGTTTATTAGTATATTTAGTCAGCCACCAATTGTGCAAGTTCTCCCACTTAAAAAGATGAGACAGGCCTGTAATTTTCATCATAGGTACACGTCAACTATGACAGACAAAATGAGAAAAAAAATTCCAGAAAATCACATTGTAGGATTTTTAATGAATTTATTTGCAAATTATGGTGGAAAATAAGTATTTGGTCACCTACAAACAAGCAAGATTTCTGGCTCTCACAGACCTGTAACTTCTTCTTTAAGAGGCTCCTCTGTCCTCCACTCGTTACCTGTATTAATGGCACCTGTTTGAACTTGTTATCAGTATAAAAGACACCTGTCCACAACCTCAAACAGTCACACTCCAAACTCCACTATGGCCAAGACCAAAGAGCTGTCAAAGGACACCAGAAACAAAATTGTAGACCTGCACCAGGCTGGGAAGACTGAATCTGCAATAGGTAAGCAGCTTGGTTTGAAGAAATCAACTGTGAGAGCAATTATTAGGAAATGGAAGACATACAAGATCACTGATAATCTCCCTCGATCTGGGGCTCCACGCAAGATCTCACCCTGTGGGGTCAAAATGATCACAACAACGGTGAGCAAAAATCCCAGAACCACACGGGGGGACCTAGTGAATGACCTGCAGAGAGCTGGGACCAAAGTAACAAAGCCTACCATCAGTAACACACTACGCCGCCAGGGACTCAAATCCTGCAGTGCCAGACGTGTCCCCCTGCTTAAGCCAGTACATGTCCAGGCCCGTCTGAAGTTTGCTAGAGTGCATTTGGATGATCCAGAAGAGGATTGGGAGAATGTCATATGGTCAGATGAAACCAAAATAGAACTTTTTGGTAAAAACTCAACTCCGTCGTGTTTGGAGGACAAAGAATGCTGAGTTGCATCCAAAGAACACCATACCTACTGTGAAGCATGGGGGTGGAAACATCATGCTTTGGGGCTGTTTTTCTGCAAAGGGACCAGGACGACTGATCCGTGTAAAGGAAAGAATGAATGGGGCCATGTATCGTGAGATTTTGAGTGAAAACATCCTTCCATCAGCAAGGGCATTGAAGATGAAACGTGGCTGGGTCTTTCAGCATGACAATGATCCCAAACACACCGCCCGGGCAACGAAGGAGTGGCTTCGTAAGAAGCATTTCAAGGTCCTGGAGTGGCCTAGCCAGTCTCCAGATCTCAACCCCATAGAAAATCTTTGGAGGGAGTTGAAAGTCCGTGTTGCCCAGCGACAGCCCCAAAACATCACTGCTCTAGAGGAGATCTGCATGGAGGAATGGGCCAAAATACTAGCAACAGTGTGTGAAAACCTTGTGAAGACTTACAGAAAACGTTTGACCTGTGTCATTGCCAACAAAGGGTATATAACAAAGTATTGAGAAACTTTTGTTATTGACCAAATAATTATTGTCCACCATAATTTGCAAATAAATTCATTAAAAATCCTACAATGTGATTTTCTGGAATTTTTTTTCTCATTTTGTCTGTCATAGTTGACGTGTACCTATGATGAAAATTACAGGCCTGTCTCATCTTTTTAAGTGGGAGAACTTGCACAATTGGTGGCTGACTAAATACTTTTTTCCCCCACTGTATGTGGGATGATTATACAGTAGTGAAGGAAAACAGCTAGTTCAAGATATGAGGGATGATTATACTGTAATAGGAAAACAGCTAGTTTAAGATATGAGGGGTGATTATACTGTAATAGGAAAACAGCTAGTTTAAGATATGAGGGGTGATTGTGCTGTAACAGGAAAGTCATTGGTAAATGAATGATTAGGCTATCAATCACAGGTTCCTATTCACTGGCTCCCACCACAATCTATTCCCTACATAGTGCACTACTTTAGACCAGAGAATGGCACCCTATTCCCTATATAGTGCACTACTTTAGACCAGAGAATGGCACCCTATTCCCTATATAGTGCACTACTTTAGACCAGAGAATGGCACCCTATTCCCTATATAGAGCACTACTTTAGACCAGAGAATGGCACCCTATTCCCTATATAGTGCACTACTTTAGACCAGAGAATGGCACCCTATTCCCTATATAGTGCACTACTTTAGACCAGAGAATGGCACCCTATTCCCTATATAGTGCACTACTTTAGACCAGAGAATGGCACCCTATTCAAATCAAATCAAATCAAATCAAATCAAATTTTATTGGTCACATGCGCCGAATACAACAAGTGCAGACATTACAGTGAAATGCTTACTTACAGCCCTTAACCAACAGTGCGTTTATTTTAAACAAAAAAAAAAAAAAAAGTAAGAATAAAACAACAACAAAAAAAAAGTGTTGAGAAAAACAAAGAGCAGAAGTAAAATAAAGTGACAGTAGGGAGGCTATATATACAGGGGGGTAACGGTGCAGAGTCAATGTGCGGGGGCACCGGCTAGTTGAGGTAGTTGAGGTAATATGTACATGTGGGTAGAGTTAAAGTGACTATGCATAAATACTTAACAGAGTAGCAGCAGCGTAAAAAGGATGGGGTGGGGGGGCAGTGCAAATAGTCCGGGTAGCCATGATTAGCTGTTCAGGAGTCTTATGGCTTGTGGGTAGAAGCTGTTGAGAAGTCTTTTGGACCTAGACTTGGCACTCCGGAACCGCTTGCCGTGCGGTAGCAGAGAGAACAGTCTATGACTAGGGTGGCTGGAGTCTTTGACAATTTTGAGGGCCTTCCTCTGACACCGCCTGGTATAGAGGTCTTGGATGGCAGGGAGCTTTGCCCCAGTGATGTACTGGGCCGTACGCACTACCCTCTGTAGTGCCTTGCGGTCAGAGGCCAAGCAGTTGCCATACCAGGCGGTGATGCAACCAGTCAGGATGCTCTCGATGGTGCAGCTGTAGAATTTTTTGAGGATCTGAGGACCCATGCCAAATCTTTTTAGTCTCCTGAGGGGGGAATAGGCTTTGTCGTGCCCTCTTCACGACTGTCTTGGTGTGCTTGGACCATGATAGTTCGTTGGTGATGTGGACACCAAGGAACTTGAAGCTCTCAACCTGTTCCACTACAGCCCCGTCGATGAGAATGGGGGCGTGCTCAGTCCTCTTTTTTTTCCTGTAGTCCACAATCATCTCCTTTGTCTTGGTCACGTTGAGGGAGAGGTTGTTGTCCTGGCACCACACGGCCAGATCTCTGACCTCCTCCCTATAGGCTGTCTCATCGTTGTCGGTGATCAGGCCTACCACTGTTGTGTCGTCGGCAAACTTAATGATGGTGTTGGAGTCGTGCCTGGCCATGCAGTCATGGGTGAACAGAGAGTACAGGAGGTACTATATAGGGAACTATTCCCTATATAGTGCACTACTTTAGACCAGAGAATGGCACCCTATTCCCTATATAGAGCACTACTTTAGACCAGAGAATGGCACCCTATTCCCTATATAGTGCACTACTTTAGACCAGAGAATGGCACCCTATTCCCTATATAGTGCACTACTTTAGACCAGAGAATGGCACCCTATTCCCTATATAGTGCACTACTTTAGACCAGAGAATGGCACCCTATTCCCTATATAGAGCACTACTTTAGACCAGAGAATGGCACCCTATTCCCTATATAGTGCACTACTTTAGACCAGAGAATGGCACCCTATTCCCTATATAGTGCACTACTTTAGACCAGAGAATGGCACCCTATTCCCTATATAGTGCACTACTTTAGACCAGAGAATGGCACCCTATTCCCTATATAGTGCACTACTTTAGACCAGAGAATGGCACCCTATTCCCTATATAGTGCACTACTTTAGACCAGAGAATGGCACCCTATTCCCTATATAGTGCACTACTTTAGACCAGAGAATGACACCCTATTCCCTATATAGTGCACTACTTTAGACCAGAGAATGGCACCCTATTCCCTATATAGTGCACTACTTTAGACCAGAGAATGGCACCCTATTCCCTATATAGTGCACTACTTTAGACCAGAGAATGGCACCCTATTCCCTATATAGTGCACTACTTTAGACCAGAGAATGGCACCCTATTCCCTATATAGTGCACTACTTTAGACCAGAGAATGACACCCTATTCCCTATATAGTGCACTACTTTAGACTAGAGAATGGCACCCTATTCCCTATATAGTGCACTACTTTAGACCAGAGAATGGCACCCTATTCCCTATATAGTGCACTACTTTAGACCAGAGAATGGCACCCTATTCCCTATATAGTGCACTACTTTAGACCAGAGAATGGTACCCTATTCCCTATATAGTGCACTACTTTAGACCAGAGAATGGCACCCTATTCCCTATATAGTGCACTACTTTAGACCAGAGAATGGTACCCTATTCCCTATATAGTGCACTACTTTAGACCAGAGAATGGTACCCTATTCCCTATATAGTGCACTACTTTAGACTAGGGCCCATAGTGTGCCATTGGGGACGCTGACTTCATCTTTCATAATGTGCATAACATTTACAAAAGGTATATTGTATAATGAAGAGATATGATTTAAGACTCCATACACAGTAATGTTTTGCATATCGCCAATTTGATTTATCCTCTCATTCAGTTCTGTCTAGATGAATGACTGTCCAGATGTCCTTGTAAAGGGTCAACACTTAATATCTCTGGGTCCATAAATTATACATGTTGATGACACCTCTATGAAGTAACTACATCGGACATATACAAGTGCTACAGTACTATTTAATGAAGCTGCCAGTTGAAGACCTGTGAGACGTCTGTTTCTCAAACTAGACACTCTAATGTATTTGTCCTCTTGCTCAGTTGTGCACCGGGGGCCTCCCACTCCTCTTTCTATTCTGGTTAGAGCCAGTTTGCGCTGTTCTGTGAAGGGAGTAGTACACAGCGTTGTACGAGATCTTCAGTTTCTTGGCAATTTCTCACATAATAATATGCCATTTAGCAGACGCTTTTATCCAAAGCGACTTACAGTCATGCTCATACATTTTTGTGTATGGGTGGTCCCGGGGATCGAACCCACTACCTTGGCGTTACAAGCGCCGTGCTCTACCAGCTGAGCTACAGAGGACCACATGAAATAGCCTTCATTTCTCAGAACAACAATAGACTGACGAGTTTCAGAATAAAGTTATTTGTTTCTGGCCATTTTGAGCCTGTAATCGAACCCACAATTGCTGATGCACCAGATACTCAACTAGTCTCAAGAAGGCCAGTTTTATTGCTTCTTTAATCAGCACAACAGTTTTCAGCTGTGCTAACATAATTGCAAAAGGGTTCTCTAATGATCAATTAGCCTTTTAAATTGATAAACTTGGATTAGCAAACACAACGTGCCATTGGAACACAGGACTGATGGTTGCTGATAATGGGCCTCTGTACGCCTATGTAGATATTCCATTAAAAATCAGCCGTTTCCAGCTACAATAGCCATTTACAACATCAACAATGTCTACACTGTATTTCTGATCAATTTGATGTTATTTTAATGGACAAAAAAAAATGCTTTTCTTTCGAAAAGAAGGACATATACGTCATATAGCTAGCCTATATATAGAACCACCTGAATATTGATCAAATTAATTATTTTCAAGTTGCTCAATTCCTTTTCTTCCTTTAAATCACTTATTACCCTCTTTCTTCAAAAACTATTTTACAGTCACATGAATTCCAAACCAAATCAAATCAAATTTGTACTGTTATAAATTGTCTTTCAATTTGTTTTTACTGTTACTGTCTTTCTATTTGTTTTTACTGTTACTAACTGTCTTTCTATTTGTAGGGAGGGCCTACAAGGCCTCCCTTCGCCAAATCTGATCATGACTCCATTTTGCTCCTCCCTTCCTATAGGCAGAAACTCAAACAGGAAGGACTAATCAACGCTAGTCTGACCAATCGGAATCCATGCTTCAAGATTGTTTTGATCACGCGGACTGGGACATGTTCCTGGTAGCCTCTGAGAATAACATAGACGAATACACAGTGACTGAGTTCATCAGGTAGTGTATAGGGGATGTTGTTCCCACGGTGACTATTAAAACCTACCCAAACCAGAAACCGTGGATAGATGGCAGCATTCGGCAAAACTGAAAGCACCGCATTTAACCACGGCAAGGTGACTGGAAATATGGCAGAATACAAACAGTATAGCTACTGACTCCGCAAGGCAATTATACTGGCAAAACATCAGTATAGAGACAAAGTGGAGTCGCAATTCAACGGCTCAGACACGAGGCGTATGTGGCAGGGTCTACAGACAATCACGAATTACAAAAGGAAAACCAGCCACGTCGCAGACACCGAAGTCTTGCTTCCGGACAAGCTAAATACCTTCTTCACCTGCTTTGAGGATAACACAGTGCCACTGACGAGGCCCACTACCAAGTACTGTGGCCTCTCCTTCTCCGTGGCCAACGTGAGTAAGACATTTAAGCGTGTTAACCCTCGCAAGGCTGCCGGCCCAGACGGCATCCCTAGCCGCGTCCTCAGAGCATGCGCAGACCAGCTGGCTGGTGTGTTTACAGACATATTCAATCTCTCCCTAGCCCAGTCTGCTGTCACCACTTGCTTCACGATGTCCACCATTGTTCCTGTACCCAAGAAAGCAAAGGTAACTGAACTAAATGACTATCGCCCCATAGCACTCACCTCTGTCATCATGAAGTGCTTTTAGAGACTAGTCAAGGATCATATCACCTCTACCTTACCTGCCACCCTAGACCCACTTCAATTTGCTTACCGCCCAAATAGATTCACAGACGATGCAATCGCCATCACACTGCACACTGCCCTATCCCATCTGGACAAGAGGAATACCTATGTAAGAATGCTGTTCATTGACTATAGCTCAGCATTCAACACCAAAGTACCCTCCAAGCTCATCATTAAGCACCGGGCCCTGGGTCTGAACTCCGCCCTGTACAACTGGGTCCTGGACTTCCTGACGGCCCCCCCCCCCCAGGTGGTGAAGGTAGGAAACAACACCTCCACTTCACTGACCTTCAACACAGGGGCACCACAAGGGTGCGTGCTCAGCCCCCTGCTGTACTCCCTGTTCACCCATGACTGCGTGGCCAAGCACGCCTCCAACTCAATCATCAAGTTTGCAGACGATACAACAATAGTAGGCCTGATTACTAACAATGATGAGACAGCCTACCGGGAGGAGATGAGGGCCCTGGGAGTGTGGTGCCAGGAAAATAACCTCTCCCTCAATGTCGACAAAACAAAGGAGCTGATCGTGGACTTCAGGAAACAGCAGAGGGAGCACCCACCTATCCACATCGAAGGGACCGCAGTGGAGAAGGTGGAAAGCTTCAAGTTCCTCGGCGTACACATCACTGACGATCTGAAATGGTCCAACCACACAGACAGTGTGGTGAAGAAGGTGCAAGAGCGCCACTTCAACCTCAGGAGGCTGAAGAAATGTGGCTTGGCACCTAAAACCCTCACAAACTTTTACAGATGCACAATTGAGAGCATCCTGTCGGGCTGTATCACTGCCTGGTACGGCAACTGCACCGCCCGCAACCGCAGGGCTCTCCAGAGGGTGGTGCGGTCTGCCCAACGCATTACCGGGGCCAAACTACCCGCCCTCCAGGACACCTACAGCACCCGATGTCACAGGAAGGCCAAAAAGATCATCAAGGACATCAACCACCCGAGCCACTGCCTGTTCACCCCACTATCTTCCAGAAGGCGAGGTCAGTACAGGTGCATCAAAGCTGGGACCGAGAGACTGAAAAACTGCTTCTATCTCAAGGCCATCAGACTGGTCCTCTGTAGCTCAATTGGTAGAGCATGGTGCTTGTAACGCCAGGGTAGTGGTTTCGATCCCCGGGACCACCCATACGTAAAAATGTATGCACACATGACTGTAAGTCGCTTTGGATAGAAGTGTCTTCTAAATGGCATATATGTTAAATAGCCATCACTAGGTGGCTTCCACCAGGTTACATAACCCTGCACCTTAGAGGCTGCTGCCCTATATACATAGACATGGAATCACTGGTCACTTTAATAATGTTTACATACTGCTTTACTCATCTCATATGTATATACTGTATTCTACTCTACTGTATTCTAGTCAATGCCACTCCGACATTGCTCGTCCTAATATTAATTTATTTCTTAATTCTTTTTACTTTTAGATTGGTGTGTATTGTTGTGAATTGTTAGATACTACTGCACTGTTGGAGCTAGAAACACAAGCATTTCGCTACACCCGCAATAACATCTGCTAAACATGTGCATGTAACCAATACAATGTGATTTGATTTGTTTTTACTGTTACTAACTGTCTTTCTATTTGTTTTTACTGTTACTAACTGTCTTTCTATTTGTTTTTACTGTTACTAACTGTCTTTCTATTTGTTTTTACTGTTACTAACTGTCTTTCTATTTGTTTTTACTGTTACTAACTGTCTTTCTATTTGTTTTTACTGTTACTAACTGTCTTTCTATTTGTTTTTACTGTTACTAACTGTCTTTCTATTTGTTTTTACTGTTACTAACTGTCTTTCTATTTGTTTTTACTGTTACTAACTGTCTTTCTATTTGTGCCAATAAACTAAACGTGTGGCAAATCCAAACAGAACAGGGCAGGATGGGTCTGGTAATTGGTAGTGCGGAGTAGTGCCGTAATTCAAATAGTCCCCTTATTTCACACCCTATATACAGTGTACATTAGGATGTTGTCATATAGGTAGATTATATTTAGTGTGCCCACTAAAAACCAGACCAGGCAATAATGGGAAAGGACAGAATGGGTCAGATTATTTCACCACACTACAGTATGTATATGAAAATGACCATAGAAACTGTATAATTAATGTGTTTTATTTCATTATCAGGACCATATGGGACTATATGTAGACAAGGTGAAGTTTGAGACT
Organism: Coregonus clupeaformis; assembly: GCF_020615455.1. Classification (NCBI taxonomy): domain Eukaryota; kingdom Metazoa; phylum Chordata; class Actinopteri; order Salmoniformes; family Salmonidae; genus Coregonus; species Coregonus clupeaformis. The sequence continues at coordinate 149,604 of NW_025533636.1, forward strand.
CAGAGAGACAGTGCATTGTGTTTTACCTGGTTGTTTTGCTGTGGCACACAAATATTGTTTGAATTAAAATGTAACTTCCGATCAGAGAGTTGCAGGTTCTGAAATGCACAAACACACACACACACACACACACACACACACTTTAGCTTGAATGAGAATGTAACTTACAGCTCGGAGAGTTGCAGGTTCTGGAACAGTTGCCAGGACAAGGTGGTCAGAGGGTTCTTGGATAGGTTTCTAGAGAGAGAGAGAGAGAGAGCGAGAGAGAGAGAGAGAGCGAGAGGGAGAGAGAGAGAGAGAGAGAGAGAGAGAGAGAGAGAGAGAGAGAGAGAGAGAGAGAGAGAGAGAAGGGAAGAAAAAAGCTCAACTTAGTTAACCTCATCAGGACTCATCAGAACTCAGCAGAACTCAGCAGAACTCATCAGAACTCAGCAGGACTCATCAGAACTCAGCAGAACTCAGCAGAACTCATCAGAACTCAGCAGAACTCAGCAGGACTCAGCAGAACTCAGCAGGATTCATCAGGACTCATCAGGACTCATCAGAACTCAGTAGGACTAATCAGGACTCAGCAGAACTCAGCAGAACTCAGCAGAATTCAGCAGGACTCAGCAGAACTCAGCAGAATTCAGCAGAACTCAGCAGAACTCAGCAGAATTCAGCAGGACTCAGCAGAACTCAGCAGAACTCAGCAGAACTCAGCAGGACTAATCAGGACTCAGCAGAACTCAGCAGGACTCATCAGAACTCAGCAAAACTCATCAGGACTCAGCAGAACTCAGCAGGACTCAGCAGAACTCAGCAGGATTCATCAGGACTCATCAGGACTCATCAGAACTCAGCAGGACTAATCAGGACTCAGCAGAACTCAGAAGGACTCAGCAGAATTCAGCAGGACTCATCAAAACTCAGTAGGACTCATCAGGACTCAGCAGAACTCAGCACGACTCAGCAGAACTCAGCAGAACTCATCAGGACTCAGTAGGACTAATCAGAACTCAGCAGGACTCAGTAGGACTCAGCAGGACTCAGCAGGACTCAGCAGAACTCAGCAGAACTCATCAGGACTCAGTAGGACTAATCAGAACTCAGCAGGACTCAGTAGGACTCATCAGGACTCAGCAGAACTCAGCAGGACTCATCAGAACTCAGCAGAACTCATCAGGACTCAGCAGAACTCAGCAGGACTCAGCAGAACTCAGCAGGATTCATCAGGACTCATCAGGACTCATCAGAACTCAGCAGGACTAATCAGGACTCAGCAGAACTCAAAAGGACTCAGTAGGACTAATCAGAACTCAGCAGGACTCAGTAGGACTCAGCAGGACTCAGCAGAATTCAGCAGGACTCATCAGGACTCAGCAGAACTCAGCACGACTCAGCAGAACTCAGCAGAACTCATTAGGACTCAGTAGGACTAATCAGAACTCAGCAGGACTCAGTAGGACTCATCAGGACTCAGCAGGACTCATCAGAACTCAGCAGAACTCATCAGGACTCAGCAGGAATCATCAGTGAGAGAGAGGCAGAGAGAGAAAGAGGCAGAGAGAGGAGGAGGCAGTGAGAGAGACAGAGAGAGAGAGATGCAGAGAGAGAGAGAGAGAGAGAGAGAGAGAGAGAGAGAGGCTGAGCGAGAGAGGCAGAGAGAGGTAAAGAGAGAGCGGCAGAGAGAGGGAGGCAGAGAGAGAGAGAGAGGCAGAGAGAGAGAGAGAGAGAGAGGCAGAGAGAGAGAGGCAGAGAGAGGTAAAGAGAGAGCGGCAGAGAGAGAGAGACAGAGAGAGAGAGAGAGAGAGAGAGAGAGAGAGAGAGAGAGAGAGAGAGAGAGAGAGAGAGAGAGGGGGGGGGCAGAGAGATAGAGAGGCAGAGAGAGAGAGACAGAGAGAGAGCAAGAGAGAGAGATAGAGAGAGGCAGAGGGAGAAGCAGAGAGAGTGAGACAGCGAGAGACAGGCAGAGAGAGAGAGGCAGTGAGAGAGAGAGAGCAAGAGAGAGAGGCAGAGAGAGAGAGGCAGTGAGAGAGAGGCAGAGAGAGAGAGGCAGAGAGAGGGGCAGAGAATGAGAGAGGCAGAGAGAGAGAGAGATAGAGAGAGGCAGAGAGAGAGAGAGAGAGAGAGAGAGACAGAGAGAGAGAGAGAGAGAGAGAGAGAGAGAGAGAGAGAGGCAGAGAGAGAGAGAGGCAGAGAGAGAGAGGCAGAGAGAGAGAGACAGAGAGAGAGAGAGAGAGGCTGTGTGAGAGAGAGTGAGAGAGAGAAAGGAAGAGAGAGAGACAGAGAGAGACAGAGAGAGAGAGAGAGAGAGAGAGAGAGAGAGACATTCAAAAACAAACCCAATTTTGATAAACTCCCTTATTTACTGGGTGAAATACCACAGTGTGCCATCACAGCAGTAAGATTTGTGACCTGTTGCCACAAGAAAAGGGCAACCAGTGAAGAACAAACACCATTGTAAATACAACCCATATTTATGTTGATTTATTTTCCCATTTGTACTTTAACTCTTTGCATATTGTTACAACACTGTATATATACATAATATGACATTTGAAATGTCTTTATTCTTTTGAAACTTCTGAGTGTAATGTTTACTGTTAATATTTATTGTTTATTTCACTTTTGTTTACTATCTACTTCACTTGCTTTAGCAATGTTAACACACGTTTCCCATGCCAATAAAGCCCTTAAATTGAAAATTGAATTGAGTGAGAGAGAGAGAGATGTGAGAGCAAATGAGAGCGAACAAGAGTCTGCTAGCAACAGAGTCTTGGAGGAAGAGCTCTCTCTCTCCTCCTCTCTGTCTCTGTCTGTCTGTCTGTCTGTCTGTCTGTCTGTCTGTCTGTCTGTCTGTCTGTCTGTCTGTCTGTCTCTCTCTCGCTCTCTGCCTCTCTCTCTCTCTCTCTCTCTCTCTCTCTCTCTCTCTCTCTCTCTGCCTCTGTCTGTCTGTCTGTCTGTCTGTCTGTCTGTCTGTCTGTCTGTCTGTTTGTCTGTCCGTCTCTCTCTCTCTCTCTCTCCCTCTCTCTCTCTCTCTCTGCCTCTCTCTCTCTCTCTCTCTCTCCTTCTCTCTCTCTCTTCTCTCTCTTTCTTCTCTCTCCCTCCCTCCCAGCAGGAAGTGTTCTCTGTAAACATCATCCTTCGCCACGAGAAATGTCAGCTAAAATTGGAGTTGGGGGGAGGTAAGTCAATGATTAATAAATTAATCTAAAATAAATAAGTAAATAAACCATGAAACCCGGTGTGTGGCCCAGAGAGGATGGGAGAGGGGCGGGTGAGGTGATTATTACATTGAAAATTAGCAGTGTAGAAAATGAATCAGTCTATAAGCAGGTCAGCTGGGTTCACAGGCTCAAAGGACAATGACGCCCTGTCATCATCACTAGGAATCGTCTCTCTGGGTGCCTCACAAATGGCACCCTGTTCCTTAGATTACAGAACAAGTAGTGCACTAGGGAATAGGGTGCCATTCTCTGGTCTAAAGTAGTGCACTACATAGGGAATAGGGTACCATTCTCTGGTCTAAAGTAGTGCACTATATAGGGAATAGGGTGCCATTTGGAACATTGCCTCTCTCTGCATCTTCAAAAACACTTTGAACCTTAATCAACTAAACATCACTGCATCTCATCTGAGCCTCTGTTGCCTGTTTGCTTTGAACTCCTGGTACAGTTTAATGTGAGAGCTGTTGAGAGTAAGACTATATGAGATGTGGCAAATACACTTGATCTTCAACTGTAGAGACACAAAGCAATCTAAACTATTTGAAGAAGGAACAGCAATTACACATTCCACTATGTAGTGGAGCTGGATGAAGAACCAGAACAGTGGAGCTGGATGAAGAACCAGAACAGTGGAGCTGGATGAAGAACCAGAACAGTGGAGCTGGATGAAGAACCAGAACAGTGGAGATGGATGAAGCACCAGAACAGTGGAGCTGGATGAAGAACCAGAACAGTGGAGCTGGATGAAGAACCAGAACAGTGGAGCTGGATGAAGAACCAGAACAGTGGAGCTGGATGAGATAGCAACAGAACAGTGGAGCTGGATGAAGCACGAGAACAGTGGAGATGGATGAAGAACCAGAACAGTGGAGCTGGATGAAGAACCAGAACAGTGGAGCTGGATGAAGAACCAGAACAGTGGAGCTGGATGAAGTACCAGAACAGTGGAGCTGGATGAAGCACCAGAACAGTGGAGCTGGATGAAGCTAGCAACAGAACAGTGGAGCTGGATGCCCCAAACATAACACTTTGTATTCAGGACAAAAAGTGAATTGCTTTGCCACATTTTTTGCAGTATTACTTTAGTGCCTTGTTGCAAACAGGATGTTGTTTTAGAATAGTTATATTCTATACAGGCTTCCTTCTTTTCCCTCTGTCATTTAGGTTAGTATTGAGGAGTAACTACAATGTTGTTGATCCATCCTCCGTTTCCTCCTATCACAGCCATTAAACTCTGTAATGGTTTTAAAGTCACCATTGGCCTCATGGTGAAATCCCTCAGTGGTTTCCTTCCTCTCCGGCAACTGAGTTAGGAAGGACGCCTATATCTATGTAGTGACTGGGTGTATCGATACACCATCCAAAGTGTAATTAATGATTTCACCATGCTCAAAGGGATATTCAATGTCTGCTTTTTTATTTATTTTGACCCATCTACCAATAGGTGCCCTTCTTTGCGAGGCATTGGAAAACCTCCCTGGTCTTTGTGGTTGAATCTGTGTTTGAAATTCACTGCTCGACTGAGGGACCTTACAGATAATTGTATGTCTGGGGTACAGAGATGAGGTAGTCATTTAAAAATAATGTTAAACAGTATTATTGCACACAGAGTCCATGGAACTTATTATGTGACTTGTTAAGCACATTTTTACTTATTTAGGCTTGCCATAAGAAAGGGGTTGAATACTTATTGACTGAAGACAATTTAAAAAATCATAATTCCACTTTAACATGATGGGGTATTGTGTGTAGGCCAGTGACAAAAAAAATCTTAAATTCAAAATTCAGGCTGTAACAGAACAAAATGTGGAAAGTCAAGGGGTGTGAATACTTTCTGAAGGCACTGTCATTTATCTTTAGATGGTTCTTCATACTGTAAGTCTGTGAAGTGAGATTTCCTTCGTAGTACATTTTTGGGTAAAAAATCAAATCAAATAATGAAAACCTAGAAAGTTCTATCTGCATATACCTACTTGAATTTGGTGCTATAAGGTGCTATCTGATATCCAATCACAAGCCTCAACAAATACAGACCGACTAATCAGAACACATCTTTGCCATCTCCCTCTAAGCATGGTCCAGGCTAGTCTACCCAGCAATAACGGCACGCAAGCAAAAAAACAGCACTGGCGGAAATCTTAAAGTCAATTATGTCACATCGTTGTTCAACGATGACAATAATTTGTCTAATGATCATAATACATTTCTTTAATGTATCAAATCAAATCAAATCAAATCAAATTTTATTGGTCACATGCGCCGAATACAACAGGTGCAGACATTACAGTGAAATGCTTACTTACAGCCCTTAACCAACAGTGCATTTATTTTAAACAAAAAAAGTAGGAATAAAACAACAACAAAAAAGTGTTGAGAAAAAAAGAGCAGAAGTAAAATAAAGTGACATAAAGTGACAGTAGGGAGGCTATATATACAGTAAATAAAGTGACAGTAGGGAGGCTATATATACAGGGGGGTACCGTTGCAGAGTCAATATGCAGGGGCACCGGCTAGTTGAGGTAGTTGAGGTAATATGTACATGTGGGTAGAGTTAAAGTGACTATGCATAAATACTTAACAGAGTAGCAGCAGCGTAAAAAGGATGGGGTGGGGGGGCAGTGCAAATAGTCCGGGTAGCCATGATTAGCTGTTCAGGAGTCTTATGGCTTGGGGGTAGAAGCTGTTGAGAAGTCTTTTGGACCTAGACTTGGCACTCCGGTACCGCTTGCCGTGCGGTAGCAAAGAGAACAGTCTATGACTAGGGTGGCTGGAGTCTTTGACAATTTTGAGGGCCTTCCTCTGACACCGCCTGGTATAGAGGTCCTGGATGGCAGGGAGCTTTGCCCCAGTGATGTACTGGGCCGTACGCACTACCCTCTGTAGTGCCTTGCGGTCAGAGGCCAAGCAGTTGCCATACCAGGCGGTGATGCAACCAGTCAGGATGCTCTCGATGGTGCAGCTGTAGAATTTTTTGAGGATCTGAGGACCCATGCCAAATCTTTTTAGTCTCCTGAGGGGGGAATAGGCTTTGTCGTGCCCTCTTCACGACTGTCTTGGTGTGTTTGGACCATGATAGTTCGTTGGTGATGTGGACACCAAGGAACTTGAAGCTCTCAACCTGTTCCACTACAGCCCCGTCGATGAGAATGGGGGCGTGCTCAGTCCTCTTTTTTTTCCTGTAGTCCACAATCATCTCCTTTGTCTTGGTCACGTTGAGGGAGAGGTTGTTGTCCTGGCACCACACGGCCAGATCTCTGACCTCCTCCCTATAGGCTGTCTCATCGTTGTCGGTGATCAGGCCTACCACTGTTGTGTCGTCGGCAAACTTAATGATGGTGTTGGAGTCGTGCCTATTGGATGATGTGTTCTGTCTCTATCTTGGTAAAATAGTGTTATTCTATCATTTATGTATTCAAATAGCTACAGTCTTCTTAGAAACGGAACATGTCTAATTCAGATAGAACCTGAACCCAGATTGACATTTCAGAGCCATGAGGTTCTATCTGCGATTGCACCCCTCTAAAAAAAAAATAAGGATTTACAAATGTCTCAGGATTTTGATACTCTGTACTTTAGGTACCTTTAAGGTTTGGACCTTAACGGGTTACGAAAGAAGAATTCACTACAAAACAGTTCTGAGATCTGGGATGTGAAAACCGTTGATGCTCAATATCTCAGAACTATGCTTTGCGCTGATAGGACCTTATAGTCCCAAGGTCACGATAGGGGACAGGGTTCCATTTGGGATGCAGCCTGTACGTTGGCCCCTCTGACGGGAATTGCAGCCTGTCCGATCCTAGCCAGTAGTTCAGAACAATACAGCAGGGTGGTGTGGGTTCAATAATGCTGTTTAACAACATGGCAACTGGAGCAGGGCAGAAAGGGCCATATTCCCCCATGCGAAAACTAGCTAGACTGCTGGGGCTAGGAAGCAACATTCAGCTCCTCATTCTTAGGGTTTAACAATTCTGGTAACTTTCACAAAATCTCCAGGTTTCCAGATATCCTGGTTGGTAGAATCGGGATTCCCGGATTTCCTGGTTATTCCCTCCTGATTCCAGGAATCTTCCAATGATCCAATCGGGATTTCTGGAAAACCTGGACATTTTAGGAAAGTCACTGGAATTTTGCAACCTTACTCATGATGCTGAGGCTTTAAGAAGCAGGAATATCACCCCTATGAGATATGATGAGGAGAAACCACTGTCCCTATGAGATATGATGAGGAGAAACCACTGTCCCTATGAGATATGATGAGGAGAAACCACTGTCCCTATGAGATATGATGAGGAGAAACCACTGTCCCTATGAGATATGATGAGGAGAAACCACTGTCCCTATGAGATATGATGAGGAGAAACCACTGTCCCTATGAGATATGATGATGAGAAACCACTGCCCCTATGAGATATGATGAGGAGAAACCACTGTCCCTATGAGATATGATGAGAAGAAACCACTGTCCCTATGAGATATGATGAGGAGAAACCACCTTTATGAAACACATCCCTTGATATCCTGGTTATTGAGAAAGTAAAGGGCAGCTTGGTTTCCTGCTCTTACTTCCTCATACAGGAGCTAAGGATCATGGGTAAAGGTCTTACATGGATCATCTCAATCAATTACCTGCATATGACGGAGGCACGGTACAGCCAAGCCCCATATCCTATCCTCCAAATATCCGTATGGTAACACCCCTCCTATCCTCCATGTGGTAACACCCCCTCCTATCCTCCATGTTGTAACACCCCTCCTATCCTCCATGTGGTAACACCCCTCCTATCCTCCATGTGGTAACACCCCTCCTATCCTCCATGTGGTAACAGCCCCTCCTATCCTCCATGTGGCAACACCCCTCCTATCCTCCATGTGGTAACACCCCTCCTATCCTCCATGTGGTAACACCCCCTCCTATCCTCCATGTGGTAACACCCCTCCTATCCTCCATGTGGTAACACCCCTCCTATCCTCCATGTGATAACACCCTCCTATCCTCCATGTGGTAACACCCTCCTATCCTCCATGTGGTAACACCCCTCCTATCCTCCATGTGGTAACACCCCTCCTATCCTCCATGTGGTAACACCCTCCTCTCCTCCATGTGGTAACACCCCTCCTATCCTCCATGTGGTAACACCCTCCTATCCTCCATGTGGTAACACCCTCCTATCCTCCATGTGGTAACACCCCTCCTATCCTCCATGTGGTAACACCCTCCTATCCTCCATGTGGTAACACCCTCCTATCCTCCATGTGGTAACACCCTCCTATCCTCCATGTGGTAACACCCCTCCTATCCTCCATGTGGTAACACCCTCCTATCCTCCATGTGGTAACACCCCTCCTATCCTCCACGTGGTAACACCCCTCCTATCCTCCATGTGGTAACACCCCTCCTATCCTCCATGTGGTAACACCCCTCCTATCCACCATGTGGTAACACCCTCCTATCCTCCATGTGGTAACACCCTCCTATCCTCCATGTGGTAACACCCCTCCTATCCTCCATGTGGTAACACCCCTCCTATCCTCCTTGTGGTAACACCCCTCCTATCCTCCATGTGGTAACACCCCTCCTATCCTCCATGTGGTAACACCCCTCCTATCCTCCATGTGGTAACACCCCTCCTCCAGTGGTTTCATGTATCCTTGGCCCCTTCCCTAACGGTTCCTCTCCAACATCGAGGCATAGCAACATAACACACTGGACCGATCTGGGACGTTTAAACCCTTCTCCAAGGATACGCACAAGTGGAAAGATCCTTGTTAGGTTTATTTATTTATTCTCTCTGGCCTGCTCCTTCTCTGAGGTCCCTGTCTATCTAACCTGAAGCCAACCCTCTCTGGCCTGCTCCTTCTCTGAGGTCCCTGTCTATCTAACCTGAAGCCAACCCTCTCTGGCCTGCTCCTTCTCTGAGGTCCCTGTCTGTCTAACCTGAAGCCAACCCTCTCTGGCCTGCTCCTTCTCTGAGGTCCCTGTCTGTCTAACCTGAAGCCAACCCTCTCTGGCCTGCTCCTTCTCTGAGGTCCCTGTCTGTCTAACCTGAAGCCAACCCTCTCTGGCCTGCTCCTTCTCTGAGGTCCCTGTCTGTCTAACCTGAAGCCAACCCTCTCTGGCCTGCTCCTTCTCTGAGGTCCCTGTCTATCTAACCTGAAGCCAACCCTCTCTGGCCTGCTCCTTCTCTGAGGTCCCTGTCTATCTAACCTGAAGCCAACCCTCTCTGGCCTGCTCCTTCTCTGAGGTCCCTGTCTATCTAACCTGAAGCCAACCCTCTCTGGCCTGCTCCTTCTCTGAGGTCCCTGTCTATCTAACCTGAAGCCAACCCTTTCTGGCCTGCTCCTTCTCTGAGGTCCCTGTCTATCTAACCTGAAGCCAACCCTCTCTGGCCTGCTCCTTCTCTGAGGTCCCTGTCTATCTAACCCGAAGCCAACCCTCTCTGGCCTGCTCCTTCTCTGAGGTCCCTGTCTATCTAACCCGAAGCCAACCCTCTCTGGCCTGCTCCTTCTCTGAGGTCCCTGTCTATCTAACCCGAAGCCAACCCTCTCTGGCCTGCTCCTTCTCTGAGGTCCCTGTCTATCTAACCTGAAGCCAACCCTCTCTGGCCTGCTCCTTCTCTGAGGTCCCTGTCTATCTAACCTGAAGCCAACCCTTTCTGGCCTGCTCCTTCTCTAAGGTCCCTGTCTATCTAACCTGAAGCCAACCCTCTCTGGCCTGCTCCTTCTCTGAGGTCCCTGTCTATCTAACCCGAAGCCAACCCTCTCTGGCCTGCTCCTTCTCTGAGGTCCCTGTCTATCTAACCTGAAGCCAACCCTCTCTGGCCTGCTCCTTCTCTGAGGTCCCTGTCTATCTAACCTGAAGCCAACCCTCTCTGGCCTGCTCCTTCTCTGAGGTCCCTGTCTATCTAACCTGAAGCCAACCTCCTTGACTGACTGACTGGTAGCTCCTCTCCATCACAGGATCATCTCTCTCACTGGCCCCAGAGACACTGACTGGTAGCTCCTCTCCATCACAGGATCAACTCTCTCACTGGCCCCAGAGACACTGACTGGCAGCTCCTCTCCATCACAGGATCATCTCTCTCACTGGCCCCAGAGACACTGACTGGTAGCTCCTCTCCATCACAGGATCATCTCTCTCACTGGCCCCAGAGACACTGACTGGCAGCTCCTCTCCATCACAGGATCAGCTCTCTCACTGGCCCCAGAGACACTGACTGGTAGCTCCTCTCCATCACAGGATCATCTCTCTCACTGGCCCCAGAGACACTGACTGACTGGCAGCTCCTCTCCATCACAGGATCATCTCTCTCACTGGCCCCAGAGACACTGACTGGTAGCTCCTCTCCATCACAGGATCATCTCTCTCACTGGCCCCAGAGACACTGACTGGTAGCTCCTCTCCATCACAGGATCATCTCTCTCACTGGCCCCGTCTGCATCCCAAATGGCACCCTATTCCCATTATAGCAAACTACTTTAGACCAGTGCACTATTAAAAGGAATGGGGAGCTAATTGGGACGCGCCCCTGGTTCTATAAGGGGAGCCAATTGGGACGCGCCCCTGGTTCTATAAGGGGAGCCAATTGGGACGCGCCCCTGGTTCTATAAGGGGAGCCAATTGGGACACAACCCTGGTTCTATAAGGGGAGCCAATTGGGACGCGCCCCTGGTTCTATAAGGGGAGCCAATTGGGACGCGCCCCTGGTTCTATAAGGGGAGCCAATTGGGACGCGCCCCTGGTTCTATAAGGGGAGCTAATTGGGACGCAACCCTGGTTCTATAAGGGGAGCTAATTGGGACGTGCCCCTGGTTCTATAAGGGGAGCCAATTGGGACGCGCCCCTGGTTCTATAAGGGGAGCCAATTGGGACACGCCCCTGGTTCTATAAGGGGAGCCAATTGGGACGCGCCCCTGGTTCTATGTTGCCATGGCACGGCCATGTGGCCCACACCAGGGAGCATTCACATCGTCCAACTGCTCTTGTCAAATGGACTCACTATTATCAATAATACTATGACATCTTACATGTATTTTACAAAGCCCTTCTTACATCAGCAGTTGTCACAAAGTGCTTTCCAGATACCCAGCCTAAAAACGATCTAACTAACTATATCTATATACTGCTAAAGCATTGAGCAACACACAGTATGTGTACACCTGCTGGTCCAACATGTCATTCCAAAATCCTGGGCATTAATATGGAGTTGGTCCCCCCTTTGCTGCTATAACAGCCTCCACTCTTCTGGGAAGGCTTTCCACTAGATGTTGGAACATTGCTGAGGGGACTTGCTTCCATTCAGCCACAAGAGCATTAGTGAGGTTGGGCACTGATGTTGGGCGATTATGCCTGGCTCGCAGTCGGCGTTCCAATTCATCCCAAAGGTGTTCAGTGGAGTTGATGTCAGGGCTCTGTGCAGGCCAGTCAAGTTCTTCCACACCGATCTCGACAAACCATTTCTCGGTTTGTGACCTTGCTTTGTGCACGGGTCATTGTCATGCTGAGACAGGAAAGGGCCTTCTCCAAACTGTTGCCACAAAGTTGGAAGCACAGAATCGTGTAGAATGTGATTGTATGCTGTAGCATTAAGATTTCCCTTCACTGGAACTAAGCGGCCTAGCCTGAACCATGAAAAACAGCCCCAGACCATTATTCCTCCTCCACCAAACTTTACATTTGGCACTATGCATTCGGGCAGGTAGCGTTCTCCTGGCATCCACTAAACCCAGATTAGTCTGTCGGGCTGCCAAATTTTTACGGCCCAATTCTGTGAGCTTGTGTAGCCTACCACTTCGTGGCTGAGCCGTTGTTGCTTCTAGACGTTTCCACTTCACAATAACAACACTTACAGTGCAGCTCTAGCAGGGCAAACATTTGATGAACTGACTTGTTGGAAAGGCAGCATCCTACGACGGTGCCACGTTGAAAGTCACTGAGCTCTTCAGTACGGGCCATTCTACTGCCAATGTTTGTCTGTGGAGATTGCATGGCTGTGTGCTCGATTTTATACACCTGTCAGCAACGGGTGTGGCTGACATAGCCAAATCCACTAACTTGAAGGGGTGTCCACATACTTTCGATTATATATAGTGTATATGTCACCATATAACACATGCACTGACACGTGGCCAAGACCAAGGATGAAATCTACAATAACTAGTGAGGGGAAGAAGAGCCAGGGCCCCAAATAGTCTGTAGAAAATGACTGTCTTACAGAAAGCAGGAAGCTGAAGAGCCAGGGCCCCAAATAGTCTGTAGAAAATGACTGTCTTATAGAAAGCAGGAAGCTGAAGAGCCAGGGCCCCAAATAGTCTGTAGAAAATGACTGTCTTATAGAAAGCAGGAAGCTGAAGAGCCAGGTCCTCAGATAGTCTGTAGAAAATGACTGTCTTATAGAAAGCAGGAAGCTGAAGAGCCAGGGCCCCAAATAGTCTGTAGAAAATGACTGTCTTACAGAAAGCAGGAAGCTGAAGAGCCAGGGCCCCAGATAGTCTGTAGAAAATGACTGTCTTATAGAAAGCAGGAAGCTGAAGAGCCAGGGCCCCAAATAGTCTGTAGAAATTGACTGTCTTATAGAAAGCAGGAAGCTGAAGAGCCAGGGCCCCAAATAGTCTGTAGAAAATGACTGTCTTATAGAAAGCAGGAAGCTGAAGAGCCAGGGCCCCAAATAGTCTGTAGAAAATGACTGTCTTATAGAAAGCAGGAAGCTGAAGAGCCAGGGCCCCAAATAGTCTGTAGAAAATGACTGTCTTATAGAAAGCAGGAAGCTGAAGAGCCAGGGCCCCAAATAGTCTGTAGAAAATGACTGTCTTATAGAAAGCAGGAAGCTGAAGAGCCAGGGCCCCAGATAGTCTGTAGAAAATGACTGTCTTATAGAAAGCAGGAAGCTGAAGAGCCAGGGCCCCAAATAGTCTGTAGAAAATGACTATCTTATAGAAAGCAGGAAGCTGAAGAGCCAGGGCCCCAAATAGTCTGTAGAAAATGACTGTCTTATAGAAAGCAGGACGCTGAAGAGCCAGGGCCCCAAGTAGTCTGTAGAAAATGACTGTCTTATAGAAAGCAGGAAGCTGAAGAGCCAGGGCCCCAAATAGTCTGTAGAAAATGACTGTCTTATAGAAAGCAGGAAGCTGAAGAGCCAGGGCCCCAAATAGTCTGTAGAAAATGACTGTCTTATAGAAAGCAGGAAGCTGAAGAGCCAGGGCCCCAAATAGTCTGTAGAAAATGACTGTCTTATAGAAAGCAGGAAGCTGAAGAGCCAGGGCCCCAAATAGTCTGTAGAAAATGACTGTCTTATAGAAAGCAGGAAGCTGAAGAGCCAGGGCCCCAGATAGTCTGTAGAAAATGACTGTTTTACAGAATGCTGGAAGCTGATGGAAATGACAGTGTGGTGTTGGCACCATGCCCCCAAACAGCCTCCATAAATACACTGGGCTACAACCCAAAAGGCACCCTCTTCACTATATAGTACCTATGGTCCTGGTTAAAAGTAGTGCACTATATAGGGAATAGGGCTCTGGTTAATAGTAGTGCACTATATAGGGAATAGGGTGCCATTCTCTGGTCTAAAGTAGTGCACTATATAGGGAATAGGGTGCCATTCTCTGGTCTAAAGTAGTGCACTATAGGGAATAGGGTGCCATTCTCTGGTCTAAAGTGTTATAGGGAATAGGGTGCCATTCTCTGGTCTAAAGTAGTGCACTATATAGGGAATAGGGTGCCATTCTCTGGTCTAAAGTAGTGCACTATATAGGGAATAGGGTGCCATTTGGGACACAGCCATTGGTATTAGCTCAGCCAACCAACTCCTCCTCACTCATAATCCACAGGCCGTGGTTGGGACGGCGCCATGTCGCTGTAGGCACAGTTAAACCAAGCAGATTAGGGTTGTATCCCAAATAGCACCCTATTCCCTATATAGTGCACTCCTTTTGACCAGAGCCCAATGGGGCTATAGGGAATAGGGTTCCATTTGAGACGCACTCAAAACCAGAACACAGCTGAGTATTCCAAACACATGGTAAAACAATATTGAATCTTATTTGTTCTCTATAATCTCTGCCTACTGCAGAAAGGATTAAACATGGTTTAACTAATTAAAACATGGCCACAGAACCATCAGACGATGGCTGTAGGATGGAAGTAGATGTAAACAGTGGGCACAGCTCTTGGAAGTAGATGTAAACAGTGGGCACAGCTCTTGTCATCAATGTGGTCTTGTGTTCCACTCCAAGATCAAACCTCATCAAAAATGGCACCCTATTTCCTATGTAGTCGCTACTTTTAGCTAGGGCACTATATAGGGGATAGTGTGTCATTTGGGACGTGACCAAAGTGGACAGCAGTCATCCTGACTCCATAACATCCCATGACCGCTGTAACACAGTGGACAGCAGTCATCCTGACTCCATAACATCCCATGACCGCTGTAACACAGTGGACAGCAGTCATCCTGACTCTATAACATCCCATGACCGCTGTAACACAGTGGACAGCAGTCATCCTGACTCTATAACATCCCATGACCGCTGTAACACAGTGGACAGCAGTCATCCTGACTCCATAACATCCCATGACCGCTGTAACACAGTGGACAGCAGTCATCCTGACTCCATAACATCCCATGACCGCTGTAACACAGTGGACAGCAGTCATCCTGACTCCATAACATCCCATGACCGCTGTAACACAGTGGACAGCAGTCATCCTGACTCCATAACATCCCATGACCGCTGTAACACAGTGGACAGCAGTCATCCTGACTCCATAACATCCCATGACCGCTGTAACACAGTGGACAGCAGTCATCCTGACTCCATAACATCCCATGACCGCTGTAACACAGTGGAACTGTAATAACTGCAACATTATGAAAAGTGGCACCAAACAGTATGCTTTGTTCTGGATTTCTTTCTGTCACCATGGATACTGGTAGAGGAGAGGGGGGGAGGGGAGGGGAGGGGAGGGGAGGGGAGAGGAGAGGAGAGGAGAGGAGAGGAGAGGAGAGGAGAGGAGAGGAGAGGAGATGAGAGGACAGGAGAGGACAGGAGAGGACAGGAGAGGACAGGAGAGGACAGGAGAGGACAGGAGAGGACAGGAGAGGAGAGGAGAGGAGAGGAGAGGAGAGGAGAGGAGAGGAGAGGAGAGGAGAGGAGAGGAGAGGAGAGGAGAGGAGAGGCTTAATGACATCCAG